>NW_003303700.1:540572-541802 GCF_000142945.1 Phytophthora infestans T30-4 | reverse complement strand
AATCCTCTCTAATCACTTGAATTTGTCACTGATTCGGATAGTGACCCCGCGTCAGGTCCATTCTATATTTCTGAGGAAAGTACTTTCACCACAATCGCCTCCTGTATGTTGTCGGCCGCTGCACAACAGCGTTCACGACGTGCACTACCAGCATCCACAACCGCCTTTTCCTCTTCGTGACACATGTCTCCCACCAAGCGTACCAGTCAATCGTTGAGCAAGGCTCCATCCACCACTCCTCCGGTCAGCCCGTCTTCAATGTCACCCACTGATCTGCGTACCCTGGCCCAAGCTCTTTCCGATCGGGTGCAAACCTTGACGGCAGAGCTCCAGACGGCCCAAGATGTTAGCGACCAAGCTGCGTCTTTGCACGCCACCCAACTCCAAACCTTGCGAGCCCAGGTCCATGACCAGGCTATGGAGATCCAGGGGTGGGAGCACCGTGCGGCCTCTCGTTCGCAGGACCTACGACTCTTGTTGGCTGATCAAGCGGTCGAGATCCGCGACCTGACCAGACGACTGGATCGCGCCTCCCGTCAACGAGATGGCATGCGAGATGACAACGACCATCTTCTTAGGGAGATGGCGCTCGCCGGATCTGAGATCCACCAGCTCCAATCCCGGATCCACGACCTCGAGCGGGATCTGGAGGATTCTCAGACTGCTAGGTCAGCCGCGGACGCGAGCTTGGATCGACTCCGTGACGAGTTGCGCCTGACCCAAGAGGAGGTGGTAACCAACGACTATGTGGAATCCACCCATGGCGGATCCGCCTTAGGGTCGGCGCGTGGAAGGTCCCCCACGCCAAATCCACCTCCCTCGTCGCCGGATCTCTGGCTCAACTCTCTGAGGAGTTGAAAGATACCAAGGAGTCGCTCGAGAAAGCGTCTGCTGGACGGGATTCCGCGCTCGAAGAGTTCGTGCGTATAACTCAATTGCGCGACGAGATCCAAGCGAAGCTGGCGGACAGCGAACTCTAGCGGGACAAGGCGGCTACCGAGTGGGCGGATGCCAAACGGACGCAAACGGAACTGGAATTTAAGCTTCGCCGCACGAGTACGTGGATCCTCTTTTGGTCCCTGCTAGTAACTCCATATTCACTTGTTATGTCAATCCAGGTGACAAATTGAAAGATGCCGATGCAACCGCCGCGAAACGCCAGGATCAACTCGCCGCAGCTCAAGCTCAGCAGCAACAGCGTGGTCCTGGAGCGCGTTCGTGGCTTATCGG
>NW_003303700.1:477881-524525 GCF_000142945.1 Phytophthora infestans T30-4 | reverse complement strand
CCAACTGCGCCCAGACACCGACTAACGGAGGGGGTCCCCCGATGATCCGTGTTCTGCTGAACTTTCCTCACCTTGTGTACCCGTCGGTAGGGCGGGATCTTGCTCTCTCGATAACTTTCGAAGAGTTCAAGTGGTGAAGCTTGAGTGTCTTGGCGAGACGTGGGGATGGGGTGGAGCAGCAGTGGGAAATCTTCACTCTGCGTCCGTAGATGGTTCCGAATCCTAAGCGAACATTCGAGCTTATGGATCCGGGGCCTGAATCGTGGATCTGGCCGTAGGGTTGCCTTTCGGGTGTGTTCCCTTTCCTTTGTAGTTCCTTTGCGTTGTACTTGCCGCCTCCGGTGACGGGATCTTGAGAGTTGAGATCTTCTAGGGTGTAACCGACCAAGTAGTAAATTCGGTTAACCTGTCGGATCTGCACGTGTATAGGAAAAGCTCACTAGGTTGTAGGATCTGGCCAATGTATTATCCGGCAATCACTACCAACACTAGATTCGCAATTCCCAACCTTCTTCGAGCTCGTACGGCCAATGTAGTTCCGGTTCTTGAGGGCAGGAAGGCACTTGCGTGATTCTGTGCAAATTGAAGTCTGTATTGATACTTAAGCCTATACCTGCCTGGATTTCTACGTTCTATGTATTTCACTTGTTAAATCCCTTACCAGGCTCGGCTGCATGTCCCTTATTCCCTTGACCCATCATCCCAGCTGTATTATCTTCAGATCCACCGGATCCATGGCGTAATCATTATGGTCACCCTATTATGGGTACACTCATCCGGATCCAAGTCGCTTGGATCCACTTCACTGTAAGTGTACACTCGTCGTGGATCCGAGCTCTCCAATCATCCAACATCATCTCGCAACCGTCTGTGATCTCCATTGTCCCACGAAAGTTCGAGATCCATCGCATCCATCATCCCTGTACCCTGGATCCAGGTCCCTCTATGCGGAATCCTCCCTCCTTGGATCCGAACTCGGAAGTATGGACTCCGGGACACCTCGTGGTGGATCCTGACTTCTTGTTAGCCGTGACTACTAGATCCACCTACAGAGGGCACCTACCATCATTCGTTCATAGGATCCACACTCGATCCGCCCTTCTATAGTATATCCCATATCCATCTAAGTGAATCCAGGTAAGGGTGGATCCGAGATAAGTCTTGGTGGATCTTGCCTTCTCGTACATCGCTCATACCAGATCCACCGTCATTTCATACGGGGTGTTGCTCGTCATGGCTAATCCACCACAGGCAACTTGCATCCGTGCCAGACAACCCAAATCCTCTCTAATCACTTGAAATTGTCACTGATTCGGGATAGTGACCCCGCGTCAGGTCCATTCTCTTATTTCTGAGAAAGTACTTCACCACAGCTCTTCAACGAAAACCCTCACCGTCGCCATGACGGACATCACCGATATCCCCTGCTATCCATTCGCCTGCAGGCGATGGCTAAGTGTCGCTCGTGACCAGGATTGCATCATTTTCGCGAAGGCTTGAAACAGTTTGCTCATGAAACGAGGGCCACGGTCATCTTAAACATCTATTGCAGCAACCTGTCTGCCCGTCACACTAAATTGTCGGGCCTGTCACGCTTTTCCGGACAAATCATAGGACAAAACATACTAAGATTTCTACTGGCTGCCGAGCGCAGCGAAGGCGGCTCCAATTGGTTAAATCTGGATTGTGTAGTTGACATCAGTAAATCCACTTGGTTCCCAGTGTACATATGGGGATTTGCACAAAGCTATCCATTTTTCGAAGGCGGTATCATTTTAATAGTATTTACTTTTTAATAATGCATGTTGTTATTGAAACTCGAGTGCTAAACGGAGGGCCAATGCTGCAGGGTGCTAGAGTACACGTAAGAATGCGTATTTCCGAAGACATGTTTTAGTACACTAGATTCTCTGTACGCAGTATTTCAGCGAGTTTCAATGACTTAAATGATAACTACAATTGTTTTGCTGTAAAAATAATATTACGCTTATCTAACACGTATCAATGCGTGTTTCCGAGGACCTACTATTAATATACGTAAAACGCTGTACTCAGTAGTTTCTGAGAGTTACAATAGAGCTCATTTGAATGACTAAAATGATAAGTACAATTGTTATGTTGTAAAAATATTACTATTAACAAGTTACCTGAGTGGGTGTCTACGAGGTATTGCTAAATTGTACATGTTACACGTACAGCAGTAGCCGGCCGTAGGGACTGGCCGTATGAACAACGCTGTGTTATTTAACGTTGTCGCTTTGCCACAAAGATAGATAGTTTTAGATTGAACAAAAAGAACTTATATGTGACAATTGCTACTGTAAGCGAATTGAACTTGACCATTGTTTTCTAAGCGTTTATTAGACGGCAAATTTTGAAACTACTTAATAGGCGGACGTGTTGCCGACAAAGTCGTAGGATAAGGTTTTACATGGAGCGGTAAGACAGCCATACAACATGAGAGGTGCAAATTATGGCTATTTTAAGTAGACCTAATACATTTAGATGGAATCATCGTTTAAGTATCAAATAAAAAACACCGCCGTCAACAACAGCAACAGCAAGGCGTCTTGCGACACACCGTTATATCCAAAGGCTATGATCATAACTGGCACAGATTGGAGTGTCTAATGACTAACTCTGAATCAGCACAAAATGAACACACTTCAATGCATTAAAAATGCCCTGTCGAGCGTGAAGCACGTCGATATTAGATTCAAGTTCATCTGCCACTACACCAGAGTGGGCTCGGTAAAACCTCAGTACGTCGAGTCTCGGGGTATGCTGGCTGATTTACTGACGAAGGCTCTCCCGGCGCCCCAAGATCGCCGAGCTTTTTGAGCGACTCAAGCTGAAGATAACGAATGTTGCAGGCGGGGAGGAGTGGTAGAACAAGCAGAATCCATTGTAAAATATTACGCCCGCAACTCACTGTACGCGAGACGCTACTGTGGTGAAGTGTTTTCTCAGAAATGAGAGATGGGATCTGATAAGGCGTCATTATCACGGATTAGTGACGACGCGCGGTGGTTAGGGGACTGCTCGACGTGGATCCGTACTGCACGAAGTAGATTAGACCGAGTGGAAGTGGATCGAAGGTCGAGACTATCACTCTGAACCTATAGATGAGGTAGGTGATGTGGGACGATCACCTTAATTAATAGTCTAAGGAGGAAGTACCTGGATCCGTATCCTATCTGGGTCGATTGTGTGGATCGTGTATAGGAGATGCCAGACGATGGATCTGGGGGATACCAGCGGCTCAGAGTACGAAGAATGGCAAGAGGAACATGGCTGGTGCTAGCATAGCTGAGATCGACCAAGTGGAGGCTCGGATCCACTCTCGTCTGATTACACCTATTGGATTTGGCACCCACCATGTGTGGGTGGGTTGGGTGGGAATCCTATGAAGGAAGGATGGTAGGTGTCCTCTGAAGGTGAATCTGGTATCAGCGACTATCGAGAAGGCAAGATCCACCACGATATGTCCCAGATCCCACACTTCCAAGTCCGGATCCAAGGGGGTGAGGATCCCACACAGAGTGAATTGGACCAATGGTATAGGGGTGGTGGATCCAAGGGATCTCGAACTTTCGTGGAGCGATGGAGACCGAAAACATTCGTAATTGTGGTGTTGGATGATTGGAGGGCTCATATCCACGATGAAGTGTACACTTGCAGTAAGGTGGGCTAACGTGGCTTGGATTTGGAACAGTATACCCATAATATGGTGACCTCACGATGATTACGCTATGGATCCGGTGGATCGGATGCTGATACAGCTAGAATTATGGACCAAGGCGGTTTAGGGCAGGCAGCCGAGTCTGGTAGGGGATTTAGTAGGTAAAAGACATAGAAGGTAGAAATCCAGGCAAGTATCCGTTTAACTATGAATCCGACCTCAATTTGCACAGTATCACGCAAGTGCCTTCCTTCTCTCAAGAATCGGAGCTACATTGGCCGTACGAGCTCGGTGAAGGTTGGGAATTGCGAACCTAGTGTCGGTAGCAACAACACATTGGCCAGATCCTACCACCTAATGATATTTCCTTTACACGTGCAGATCCGAAGGGCTAATCGGATTTACTACTTGGCCGGGTATGGCTGAGAAGCTCTCAACTCTCATGATCCCGCTATAGGAAGGGGCCCGTACGACGCAAAGTAACGCAAAGGCAAGGGAACACACCCGCAAAGCAACCCTACGGCAAGATCCCAGATCTAGGCCCTGGATTCACCAAGCTCGAATATTCGCTTGGGATCCAGAAACAACTACGGATGCAGAATGAAGATCTTACCACAACTGCTCCACCCCATCCCCACGTCTGGGCAAGACACTCAAGCTTCACCACTTGAACGCTTCGGATGTTACTGAGAAAGCAAAATCCCGCCCTACCGACGGGTACACAAGGTGAGGAAAGTTCAGAAGATCACAAATCATCGGGGAACCCCCTCCGTTAGTCGGTTTCTGGGCGCTGTTGGTAAGTTGGATCCAGCAATCTCGTAGATTTTGCTGATCCCGCTATACACACTACAGGGTCCGGGACGCTTTAGCGTGATTGCTAGCTGGGGTTTGAGGCTGCCGAAGCGTATTACATAATATTAAGGCTCACTCACTTATTTTCTTACCAAGTTCATCGCAAGCGTATTTCTCCAGACAAACATGATTCACTGTGGTAGACAAGCCAGTGCGCCTTCGCTCGCTCGCCCCACGGAAGTTGTCCTGTATGTGTGAGACACATCGCTTTTACCAAGCTAACAAGCAGCGCGACCGACGCAGATGCAGAACGATATTAAACTGCACATATACAATGTTGCTACAGCGGCTGCGATAAAGAACGCGTACAAAAGAGGGGGGGCTTCACCGCCTTTGCTACCTACACCGCGAGAAACACAACGGCGAAAGTGTGCTTGATATTGATCTAGCGTTAGCGCTACGGCTGCGACGTCACAGACAACCACCTTTTTGCAGCTCGTCCGTTTACACGCTCATGCTGCGGAACGCTCGCCGTCCAGAAAAATTGAAAGATTCACACTGTGTGTGAAACACACCGAGCCAACAAGCACCAGGAAAGGTGCAGAGCATCAAACCGACTACGCAACCAGTTAGGTAATTACGCCAGTCGCGAATCCGAACAGGGTGCTGGGCTCCATCGTTTCCGCCGCATAGGACAGGAGCAACAAAACGACCTATATCGGACTAGTGTTGTTGTCGATTGTGTGACAGTTGCATTGGCAAGAAATGTTGAGGCTACTTACAGAGTAGCTCCTGCAGTTCGTGAGGACGCCGGGGTATTAGCAGGAGATGTAACTGCTGTTGCTACAGTTGATTTCAGCCACCAAGGCGCGGAAGATCACATTCAATCAGGCTTAGCTTTTTAAGCGCACCAACTATCACCATCTAATTTGGCAGGGCTCTATTGTGCTCTGACCGAGCGTAATCGTCGCCGTCAGGAAGCAGATACTATCTATCTGGAAGCTCACGCTAACGCTTGGGCAAAACAATATTCAAGCTACTTTGTGTTGTGGTTGCACTTCGCTGTCTGCTGGTCTGGATACATACCGCTTTGCACGCGGTGTACGCGTGCCAAATGCGTGCTACAGTTAAAGTGACAGGAATAGTGCGACCTGATTGGCAGATCATTGGGTATCCTGAATTGTGATTGGTCGCAACTTGAATTGGGTCGATCATGGGATCTGGTACGGGAGGACAATCGTGACATGTGGCGTGTACATTATATACGAGTGTGTCCGTCCCAGTTTACGGTTTGTATGCATATTTGAAAACAGGTGTGTCTGTCTCACCCAAGCGTGTTCGTCCCACTTACATGTGTCCGTCCCAGTCTACAATCTGTATACGCGGACTTAACGACGATGGTAGGAGGGCACTAGGACTGCATGTAAGAGGCAGGAAGAGATACTAAGACTTCTACCTCAATTAATCTCACTTTCAAATTTCCATCCATCGACTCACATCGACTACAAGCCTCGTTCGCATCGTCCTCCACTCTCAATTCGGTATGAGCCCAAGCGATTCCGACAGCATTGACAAGCACGTGGAATACAACTACTTCCACTGGGAGTTCAGCATGCGGGTGAAGCTCGCTCGGAAGAGTCTGCCCCAGCAAATCGTCAAGGCAGACTTTGACCAAGTGAGGGATCGCTCCATAGTTGCATGAAAGTCAAACGATTTGAAAGCCGCTAGTGTAATTAGCTTGACGTGAGTCTCACGTACCAAGTCTACATCACTGGAGCATTGACCGCAGGTGAAGCGTGGACGCAGCTCCAGGAGAACTTCAAGAAGAAGACTTTAAAGAACCGGCTTCTCGTTACCAAAACGTTCAATAGCTTCCAGATAGAACCCGGCTCGGAGTTCGCTTTCCATGTGGACAAGTTCAAGGAGCTGGTACTCCAGAAGGAGTCAATCGGTGAGTCTCTGGATGAGACTCGGCAACTCGTACTGCTACTCGGGAGTTTGACTGTGGTGAAGTGCTTTCTCAGAAATAAGAGAATGGATCTAGCAAGGGGTCACTATCCTGAATTAGTGACAGCACCAAGTGGTTAGGGAGGATTTGGATCGCCCGGCATGGATCCACGCTTCTCGAAGTGGATTGGCCAAGATCAAAGTGGCATCCTGTATGGGCCGACGATGGATCTGGTATGGATAGCGTATGGGAAGGCAGGATCTACCAAGGGAAGACTCGGATCCACCCTCACCTGAGTTCACTTCGGGTATATGGGATGCACCATGTACAGTTGGATGAAGTGGGGATCCTATGAAGGAAGGATGGTAGGTGTCCTTTGAAGGTGAATCTGGTATCAGCGACTATCGAGAAGGCAAGATCCACCACGATATGTCCCAGATCCCACACTTCCAAGTCCGGATCCAAGGGGGTGAGGATCCCACACAGAGTGAATTGGACCAATGGTATAGGGGTGGTGGATCCAAGGGATCTCGAACTTTCGTGGAGCGATGGAGACCGAAAACATTCGTAATTGTGGTGTTGGATGATTGGAGGGCTCATATCCACGATGAAGTGTACACTTGCAGTAAGGTGGGCTAACGTGGCTTGGATTTGGAACAGTATACCCATAATATGGTGACCTCACGATGATTACGCCATGGATCCGGTGGATCGGATGCTGATACAGCTAGAATTATGGACCAAGGCGGTTTAGGGCAGGCAGCCGAGTCTGGTAGGGGATTTAGTAGGTAAAAGACATAGAAGGTAGAAATCCAGGCAAGTATCTGTTTAACTATGAATCCGACCTCAATTTGCACAGTATCACGCAAGTGCCTTCCTTCTCTCAAGAATCGGAGCTACATTGGCCGTACGAGCTCGGTGAAGGTTGGGAATTGCGAACCTAGTGTCGGTAGCAACAACACATTGGCCAGATCCTACCACCTAATGATATTTCCTTTACACGTGCAGATCCGAAGGGCTAATCGGATTTACTACTTGGCCGGGTATGGCTGAGAAGCTCTCAACTCTCATGATCCCGCTATAGGAAGGGGCCCGTACGACGCAAAGTAACGCAAAGGCAAGGGAACACACCCGCAAAGCAACCCTACGGCAAGATCCCAGATCTAGGCCCTGGATTCACCAAGCTCGAATATTCGCTTGGGATCCAGAAACAACTACGGATGCAGAATGAAGATCTTACCACAACTGCTCCACCCCATCCCCACGTCTGGGCAAGACACTCAAGCTTCACCACTTGAACGCTTCGGATGCTACTAAGAAAGCAAAATCCCGCCCTACCGACGGGTACACAAGGTGAGGAAAGTTCAGAAGATCACAAATCATCGGGGAACCCCCTCCGTTAGTCGGTTTCTGGGCGCTGTTGGTAAGTTGGATCCAGCAATCTCGTAGATTTTGCTGATCCCGCTATACACACTACAGGGTCCGGGACGCTTTAGCGTGATTGCTAGCTGGGGTTTGAGGCTGCCGAAGCGTATTACATAATATTAAGGCTCACTCACTTATTTTCTTACCAAGTTCATCGCAAGCGTATTTCTCCAGACAAACATGATTCACTGTGGTAGACAAGCCAGTGCGCCTTCGCTCGCTCGCCCCACGGAAGTTGTCCTGTATGTGTGAGACACATCGCTTTTACCAAGCTAACAAGCAGCGCGACCGACGCAGATGCAGAACGATATTAAACTGCACATATACAATGTTGCTACAGCGGCTGCGATAAAGAACGCGTACAAAAGAGGGGGGCTTCACCGCCTTTGCTACCTACACCGCGAGAAACACAACGGCGAAAGTGTGCTTGATATTGATCTAGCGTTAGCGCTACGGCTGCGACGTCACAGACAACCACCTTTTTGCAACTCGTCCGTTTACACGCTCATGCTGCGGAACGCTCGCCGTCCAGAAAAATTGAAAGATTCACACTGTGTGTGAAACACACCGAGCCAACAAGCACCAGGAAAGGTGCAGAGCATCAAACCGACTACGCAACCAGTTAGGTAATTACGCCAGTCGCGAATCCGAACAGGGTGCTGGGCTCCATCGTTTCCGCCGCATAGGACAGGAGCAACAAAACGACCTATATCGGACTAGTGTTGTTGTCGATTGTGTGACAGTTGCATTGGCAAGAAATGTTGAGGCTACTTACAGAGTAGCTCCTGCAGTTCGGGAGGACGCCGGGGTATTAGCAGGAGATGTAACTGCTGTTGCTACAGTTGATTTCAGCCACCAAGGCGCGGAAGATCACATTCAATCAGGCTTAGCTTTTTAAGCGCACCAACTATCACCATCTAATTTGGCAGGGCTCTATTGTGCTCTGACCGAGCGTAATCGTCGCCGTCAGGAAGCAGATACTATCTATCTGGAAGCTCACGCTAACGTTTGGGCAAAACAATATTCAAGCTACTTCGTGTTGTGGTTGCACTTCGCTGTCTGCTGGTCTGGATACATACCGCTTTGCACGCGGTGTACGCGTGCCAAATGCGTGCTACAGTTAAAGTGACAGGAATAGTGCGACCTGATTGGCAGATCATTGGGTATCCTGAATTGTGATTGGTCGCAACTTGAATTGGGTCGATCATGGGATCTGGTACGGGAGGACAATCGTGACATGTGGCGTGTACATTATATACGAGTGTGTCCGTTCCAGTTTACGGTTTGTATGCATATTTGAAAACAGGTGTGTCTGTCTCACCCAAGCGTGTTCGTCCCACTTACATGTGTCCGTCCCAGTCTACAATCTGTATACGCGGACTTAACGACGATGGTAGGAGGGCACTAGGACTGCATGTAAGAGGCAGGAAGAGATACTAAGACTTCTACCTCAATTAATCTCACTTTCAAATTTCCATCCATCGACTCACATCGACTACAAGCCTCGTTCGCATCGTCCTCCACTCTCAATTCGGTATGAGCCCAAGCGATTCCGACAGCATTGACAAGCACGTGGAATACAACTACTTCCACTGGGAGTTCAACATGCGGGTGAAGCTCGCTCGGAAGGGTCTGCCCCAGCAAATCGTCAAGGCAGACTTTGACCAAGTGAGGGATCGCTCCATAGTTGCATGAAAGTCAAACGATTTGAAAGCCGCTAGTGTAATTAGCTTGACGTGAGTCTCACGTACCAAGTCTACATCACTGGAGCATTGACCGCAGGTGAAGCGTGGACGCAGCTCCAGGAGAACTTCAAGAAGAAGACTTTAAAGAACCGGCTTCTCGTTACCAAAACGTTCAACAGCTTCCAGATAGAACCCGGCTCGGAGTTCGCTTTCCATGTGGACAAGTTCAAGGAGCTGGTACTCCAGAAGGAGTCAATCGGTGAGTCTCTGGATGAGACTCGGCAACTCGTACTGCTACTCGGGAGTTTGACTGTGGTGAAGTGCTTTCTCAGAAATAAGAGAATGGATCTAGCAAGGGGTCACTATCCTGAATTAGTGACAGCACCAAGTGGTTAGGGAGGATTTGGATCGCCCGGCATGGATCCACGCTTCTCGAAGTGGATTGGCCAAGATCAAAGTGGCATCCTGTATGGGCCGACGATGGATCTGGTATGGATAGCGTATGGGAAGGCAGGATCTACCAAGGGAAGACTCGGATCCACCCTCACCTGAGTTCACTTCGGGTATATGGGATGCACCATGTACAGTTGGATGAAGTGGGGATCCTATGAAGGAAGGATGGTAGGTGTCCTCTGAAGGTGAATCTGGTATCAGCGACTATCGAGAAGGCAAGATCCACCACGATATGTCCCAGATCCCACACTTCCAAGTCCGGATCCAAGGGGGTGAGGATCCCACACAGAGTGAATTGGACCAATGGTATAGGGGTGGTGGATCCAAGGGATCTCGAACTTTCGTGGAGCGATGGAGACCGAAAACATTCGTAATTGTGGTGTTGGATGATTGGAGGGCTCATATCCACGATGAAGTGTACACTTGCAGTAAGGTGGGCTAACGTGGCTTGGATTTGGAACAGTATACCCATAATATGGTGACCTCACGATGATTACGCCATGGATCCGGTGGATCGGATGCTGATACAGCTAGAATTATGGACCAAGGCGGTTTAGGGCAGGCAGCCGAGTCTGGTAGGGGATTTAGTAGGTAAAAGACATAGAAGGTAGAAATCCAGGCAAGTATCTGTTTAACTATGAATCCGACCTCAATTTGCACAGTATCACGCAAGTGCCTTCCTTCTCTCAAGAATCGGAGCTACATTGGCCGTACGAGCTCGGTGAAGGTTGGGAATTGCGAACCTAGTGTCGGTAGCAACAACACATTGGCCAGATCCTACCACCTAATGATATTTCCTTTACACGTGCAGATCCGAAGGGCTAATCGGATTTACTACTTGGCCGGGTATGGCTGAGAAGCTCTCAACTCTCATGATCCCGCTATAGGAAGGGGCCCGTACGACGCAAAGTAACGCAAAGGCAAGGGAACACACCCGCAAAGCAACCCTACGGCAAGATCCCAGATCTAGGCCCTGGATTCACCAAGCTCGAATATTCGCTTGGGATCCAGAAACAACTACGGATGCAGAATGAAGATCTTACCACAACTGCTCCACCCCATCCCCACGTCTGGGCAAGACACTCAAGCTTCACCACTTGAACGCTTCGGATGCTACTAAGAAAGCAAAATCCCGCCCTACCGACGGGTACACAAGGTGAGGAAAGTTCAGAAGATCACAAATCATCGGGGAACCCCCTCCGTTAGTCGGTTTCTGGGCGCTGTTGGTAAGTTGGATCCAGCAATCTCGTAGATTTTGCTGATCCCGCTATACACACTACAGGGTCCGGGACGCTTTAGCGTGATTGCTAGCTGGGGTTTGAGGCTGCCGAAGCGTATTACATAATATTAAGGCTCACTCACTTATTTTCTTACCAAGTTCATCGCAAGCGTATTTCTCCAGACAAACATGATTCACTGTGGTAGACAAGCCAGTGCGCCTTCGCTCGCTCGCCCCACGGAAGTTGTCCTGTATGTGTGAGACACATCGCTTTTACCAAGCTAACAAGCAGCGCGACCGACGCAGATGCAGAACGATATTAAACTGCACATATACAATGTTGCTACAGCGGCTGCGATAAATAACGCGTACAAAAGAGGGGGGCTTCACCGCCTTTGCTACCTACACCGCGAGAAACACAACGGCGAAAGTGTGCTTGATATTGATCTAGCGTTAGCGCTACGGCTGCGACGTCACAGACAACCACCTTTTTGCAACTCGTCCGTTTACACGCTCATGCTGCGGAACGCTCGCCGTCCAGAAAAATTGAAAGATTCACACTGTGTGTGAAACACACCGAGCCAACAAGCACCAGGAAAGGTGCAGAGCATCAAACCGACTACGCAACCAGTTAGGTAATTACGCCAGTCGCGAATCCGAACAGGGTGCTGGGCTCCATCGTTTCCGCCGCATAGGACAGGAGCAACAAAACGACCTATATCGGACTAGTGTTGTTGTCGATTGTGTGACAGTTGCATTGGCAAGAAATGTTGAGGCTACTTACAGAGTAGCTCCTGCAGTTCGGGAGGACGCCGGGGTATTAGCAGGAGATGTAACTGCTGTTGCTACAGTTGATTTCAGCCACCAAGGCGCGGAAGATCACATTCAATCAGGCTTAGCTTTTTAAGCGCACCAACTATCACCATCTAATTTGGCAGGGCTCTATTGTGCTCTGACCGAGCGTAATCGTCGCCGTCAGGAAGCAGATACTATCTATCTGGAAGCTCACGCTAACGTTTGGGCAAAACAATATTCAAGCTACTTCGTGTTGTGGTTGCACTTCGCTGTCTGCTGGTCTGGATACATACCGCTTTGCACGCGGTGTACGCGTGCCAAATGCGTGCTACAGTTAAAGTGACAGGAATAGTGCGACCTGATTGGCAGATCATTGGGTATCCTGAATTGTGATTGGTCGCAACTTGAATTGGGTCGATCATGGGATCTGGTACGGGAGGACAATCGTGACATGTGGCGTGTACATTATATACGAGTGTGTCCGTTCCAGTTTACGGTTTGTATGCATATTTGAAAACAGGTGTGTCTGTCTCACCCAAGCGTGTTCGTCCCACTTACATGTGTCCGTCCCAGTCTACAATCTGTATACGCGGACTTAACGACGATGGTAGGAGGGCACTAGGACTGCATGTAAGAGGCAGGAAGAGATACTAAGACTTCTACCTCAATTAATCTCACTTTCAAATTTCCATCCATCGACTAACATCGACTACAAGCCTCGTTCGCATCGTCCTCCACTCTCAATTCGGTATGAGCCCAAGCGATTCCGACAGCATTGACAAGCACGTGGAATACAACTACTTCCACTGGGAGTTCAACATGCGGGTGAAGCTCGCTCGGAAGGGTCTGCCCCAGCAAATCGTCAAGGCAGACTTTGACCAAGTGAGGGATCGCTCCATAGTTGCATGAAAGTCAAACGATTTGAAAGCCGCTAGTGTAATTAGCTTGACGTGAGTCTCACGTACCAAGTCTACATCACTGGAGCATTGACCGCAGGTGAAGCGTGGACGCAGCTCCAGGAGAACTTCAAGAAGAAGACTTTAAAGAACCGGCTTCTCGTTACCAAAACGTTCAACAGCTTCCAGATAGAACCCGGCTCGGAGTTCGCTTTCCATGTGGACAAGTTCAAGGAGCTGGTACTCCAGAAGGAGTCAATCGGTGAGTCTCTGGATGAGACTCGGCAACTCGTACTGCTACTCGGGAGTTTGACTGTGGTGAAGTGCTTTCTCAGAAATAAGAGAATGGATCTAGCAAGGGGTCACTATCCTGAATTAGTGACAGCACCAAGTGGTTAGGGAGGATTTGGATCGCCCGGCATGGATCCACGCTTCTCGAAGTGGATTGGCCAAGATCAAAGTGGCATCCTGTATGGGCCGACGATGGATCTGGTATGGATAGCGTATGGGAAGGCAGGATCTACCAAGGGAAGACTCGGATCCACCCTCACCTGAGTTCACTTTGGGTATATGGGATGCACCATGTACAGTTGGATGAAGTGGGGATCCTATGAAGGAAGGATGGTAGGTGTCCTCTGAAGGTGAATCTGGTATCAGCGACTATCGAGAAGGCAAGATCCACCACGATATGTCCCAGATCCCACACTTCCAAGTCCGGATCCAAGGGGGTGAGGATCCCACACAGAGTGAATTGGACCAATGGTATAGGGGTGGTGGATCCAAGGGATCTCGAACTTTCGTGGAGCGATGGAGACCGAAAACATTCGTAATTGTGGTGTTGGATGATTGGAGGGCTCATATCCACGATGAAGTGTACACTTGCAGTAAGGTGGGCTAACGTGGCTTGGATTTGGAACAGTATACCCATAATATGGTGACCTCACGATGATTACGCCATGGATCCGGTGGATCGGATGCTGATACAGCTAGAATTATGGACCAAGGCGGTTTAGGGCAGGCAGCCGAGTCTGGTAGGGGATTTAGTAGGTAAAAGACATAGAAGGTAGAAATCCAGGCAAGTATCCGTTTAACTATGAATCCGACCTCAATTTGCACAGTATTGAACGCATGCCTTCCTTCTCTCAAGAATCGGAGCTACATTGGCCGTACGAGCTCGGTGAAGGTTGGGAATTGCGAACCTAGTGTCGGTAGCAACAACACATTGGCCAGATCCTACCACCTAATGATATTTCCTTTACAAGTGCAGATCCGAAGGGCTAATCGGATTTACTACTTGGCCGGGTATGTCTGAGAAGCTCTCAACTCTCATGTCCCGCTATAGGAAGGGGCCCGTACGACGCAAAGTAACGCAAAGGCAAGGGAACACACCCGCAAAGCAACCCTACGGCAAGATCCCAGATCTAGGCCCTGGATTCACCAAGCTCGAATATTCGCTTGGGATCCAGAAACAACGACGGATGCAGAATGAAGATCTTACCACAACTGCTCCACCCCATCCCCACGTCTGGGCAAGACACTCAAGCTTCACCACTTGAACGCTTCGGATGTTACTAAGAAAGCAAAATCCCGCCCTACCGACGGGTACACAAGGTGAGGAAAGTTCAGAAGATCACAAATCATCGGGGAACCCCCTCCGTTAGTCGGTTTCTGGGCGCTGTTGGTAAGTTGGATCCAGCAATCTCGTAGATTTTGCTGATCCCGCTATACACACTACAGGGTCCGGGACGCTTGAGCGTGATTGCTAGCTGGGGTTTGAGGCTGCCGAAGCGTATTACATAATATTAAGGCTCACTCACTTATTTTCTTACCAAGTTCATCGCAAGCGTATTTCTCCAGACAAACATGATTCACTGTGGTAGACAAGCCAGTGCGCCTTCGCTCGCTCGCCCCACGGAAGTTGTCCTGTATGTGTGAGACACATCGCTTTTACCAAGCTAACAAGCAGCGCGACCGACGCAGATGCAGAACGATATTAAACTGCACATATACAATGTTGCTACAGCGGCTGCGATAAAGAACGCGTACAAAAGAGGGAGGCTTCACCGCCTTTGCTACCTACACCGCGAGAAACACAACGGCGAAAGTGTGCTTGATATTGATCTAGCGTTAGCGCTACGGCTGCGACGTCACAGACAACCACCTTTTTGCAGCTCGTCCGTTTACACGCTCATGCTGCGGAACGCTCGCCGTCCAGAAAAATTGAAAGATTCACACTGTGTGTGAAACACACCGAGCCAACAAGCACCAGGAAAGGTGCAGAGCATCAAACCGACTACGCAACCAGTTAGGTAATTACGCCAGTCGCGAATCCGAACAGGGTGCTGGGCTCCATCGTTTCCGCCGCATAGGACAGGAGCAACAAAACGACCTATATCGGACTAGTGTTGTTGTCGATTGTGTGACAGTTGCATTGGCAAGAAATGTTGAGGCTACTTACAGAGTAGCTCCTGCAGTTCGGGAGGACGCCGGGGTATTAGCAGGAGATGTAACTGCTGTTGCTACAGTTGATTTCAGCCACCAAGGCGCGGAAGATCACATTCAATCAGGCTTAGCTTTTTAAGCGCACCAACTATCACCATCTAATTTGGCAGGGCTCTATTGTGCTCTGACCGAGCGTAATCGTCGCCGTCAGGAAGCAGATACTATCTATCTGGAAGCTCACGCTAACGTTTGGGCAAAACAATATTCAAGCTACTTCGTGTTGTGGTTGCACTTCGCTGTCTGCTGGTCTGGATACATACCGCTTTGCACGCGGTGTGCGCGTGCCAAATGCGTGCTACAGTTAAAGTGACAGGAATAGTGCGACCTGATTGGCAGATCATTGGGTATCCTGAATTGTGATTGGTCGCAACTTGAATTGGGTCGATCATGGGATCTGGTACGGGAGGACAATCGTGACATGTGGCGTGTACATTATATACGAGTGTGTCCGTCCCAGTTTACGGTTTGTATGCATATTTGAAAACAGGTGTGTCTGTCTCACCCAAGCGTGTTCGTCCCACTTACATGTGTCCGTCCCAGTCTACAATCTGTATACGCGAACTTAACGACGATGGTAGGAGGGAACTAGGACTGCATGTAAGAGGCAGGAAGAGATACTAAGACTTCTACCTCAATTAATCTCACTTTCAAATTTCCATCCATCGACTCACATCGACTACAAGCCTCGTTCGCATCGTCCTCCACTCTCAATTCGGTATGAGCCCAAGCGATTCCGACAGCATTGACAAGCACGTGGAATACAACTACTTCCACTGGGAGTTCAACATGCGGGTGAAGCTCGCTCGGAAGGGTCTGCCCCAGCAAATCGTCAAGGCAGACTTTGACCAAGTGAGGGATCGCTCCATAGTTGCATGAAAGTCAAACGATTTGAAGGCCGCTAGTGTAATTAGCTTGACGTGAGTCTCACGTACCAAGTCTACATCACTGGAGCATTGACCGCAGGTGAAGCGTGGACGCAGCTCCAGGAGAACTTCAAGAAGAAGACTTTAAAGAACCGGCTTCTCGTTACCAAAACGTTCAACAGCTTCCAGATAGAACCCGGCTCGGAGTTCGCTTTCCATGTGGACAAGTTCAAGGAGCTGGTACTCCAGAAGGAGTCAATCGGTGAGTCTCTGGATGAGACTCGGCAACTCGTACTGCTACTCGGGAGTTTGACTGTGGTGAAGTGCTTTCTCAGAAATAAGAGAATGGATCTAGCAAGGGGTCACTATCCTGAATTAGTGACAGCACCAAGTGGTTAGGGAGGATTTGGATCGCCCGGCATGGATCCACGCTTCTCGAAGTGGATTGGCCAAGATCAAAGTGGCATCCTGTATGGGCCGACGATGGATCTGGTATGGATAGCGTATGGGAAGGCAGGATCTACCAAGGGAAGACTCGGATCCACCCTCACCTGAGTTCACTTCGGGTATATGGGATGCACCATGTACAGTTGGATGAAGTGGGGATCCTATGAAGGAAGGATGGTAGGTGTCCTCTGAAGGTGAATCTGGTATCAGCGACTATCGAGAAGGCAAGATCCACCACGATATGTCCCAGATCCCACACTTCCAAGTCCGGATCCAAGGGGGTGAGGATCCCACACAGAGTGAATTGGACCAATGGTATAGGGGTGGTGGATCCAAGGGATCTCGAGCTTTCGTGGAGCGATGGAGACCGAAAACATTCGTAATTGTGGTGTTGGATGATTGGAGGACTCATATCCACGATGAAGTGTACACTTGCAGTAAGGTGGGCTAACGTGGCTTGGATTTGGAACAGTATACCCATAATATGGTGACCTCACGATGATTACGTCATGGATCCGGTGGATCGGATGCTGACACAGCTAGAATTATGGACCAAGGCGATTTAGGGCAGGCAGCCGAGCCTGGTAGGGGATTTAGTAGGTAAAAGACATAGAAGGTAGAAATCCAGGCAAGTATCCGTTTAACTATGAATCCGACCTCAATTTGCACAGTATCACGCAAGTGCCTTCCTGCCCTCAAGAATCGGAGCTACATTGGCCGTGCGAGCTCGGTGAAGGTTGGGAATTGCGAACCTAGTGTCGGTAGCGACAACACATTGGCCAGATCCTACCACCTAGTGATATTTCCTTTACAAGTGCAGATCCGAAGGGCTAACTGGATTTACTACTTGGCCGGGTATGTCTGAGAAGCTCTCAACTCTCATGTCCCGCTATAGGAAGGGGCCCGTACGACGCAAAGTAACGCAAAGGCAAGGGAACACACCCGCAAAGCAACCCTACGGCAAGATCCCAGATCTAGGCCCTGGATTCACCAAGCTCGAATATTCGCTTGGGATCCAGAAACAACGACGGATGCAGAATGAAGATCTTACCACAACTGCTCCACCCCATCCCCACGTCTGGGCAAGACACTCAAGCTTCACCACTTGAACGCTTCGGATGTTACTAAGAAAGCAAAATCCCGCCCTACCGACGGGTACACAAGGTGAGGAAAGTTCAGAAGATCACAAATCATCGGGGAACCCCCTCCGTTAGTCGCTTTCTGGGCGCTGTTGGTAAGTTGGATCCAGCAATCTCGTAGATTTTGCTGATCCCGCTACACCACATGACCAACGAGTACCGTATGCTGGCTACTGCTCTGAAGAATACACGCAACATGACGCTTGCGTATGCGATTTAAGCACTCTCTGGTGTTGGCGCCTCGGATGAATCGCTATCGGCTAAAGAGAGAGCGTTTGGAATGAAGAGGAAGGACTTAGGGAACAAGAGTGGCTTCTATGGCAAGTGTTTCTACTGCAAGAAGCCAGGGCACACGGAGTTCGAGTGTCGGAAAAAGATGACCGACAAGGAACGAGAACAAGTGACGCAGGCTCAAGCGTCAGATTTCGCGCTCACGGCAGCGAGTGCGATGACCAAGGCTGAACGGCTCGTGCAAGCGCGCGCATGACCAGCGTCCAGGACAAGTTTGTGTCCATGAAGGACCTGAAGACGCCAGTCCGCATCGCAATAGCGAATGACACAAGAATCCACACATTTGCTACGGGCACCGTCGGATTGAAGCTGATGGACGGGACTGTCACGCTATCGGGGGTTCTGCACACCACTGAAGGTGAAGGAAGCCTCACCTCGGTATCCAAGCGGACCGAGAAGAACGTCGTCACGCAGTTCAGCAAAAAGAAGTGTGTCGTTCGCTATGGTGACGCGACGGCTATAGGGGCCAGGCGTTGCGGAAACGTCCACAAGGTGAAGACAGTGGAGGACGAGGTGTGTCACGTTGCGACAACTCGTAAGGAGTCGCGGGCTGCGGCGAACGCACGCCTAAACCACATCCCATTCAAGCTTTTTAAACAGCAATCGACCATGGCAGAAAGAGTGCCTCGCGCCGCAGATGAAGTCAAGAGTGACGATGCCTGCGCAGGCTGCCGCATGATAAATACGAAGGACGACGCCGTGTGTCGACACTCGGCAAATCTTGTCAAGAGTGGCGGTGTTGTTGATTTGGAGCCCGAGGGTGAGGTGGAGGCATTGTAGGCCATGATGCATCCTAAAGATGAACCCACAGAAGCAATCGCTACTGAACCAATGCAGAAAGGCTCGCAATCTGGGCACTCGCCACAGATTGTTTCTGTTGAAGTTGAACATGAGGACGTGATTCCACTTCAACGTGACGTGAGCGTAAACAACGCGATCGTGCCGAATGGCTCAACCCATCCCATGATTACGCGGGTATGTACACGTCACATTGACGAAACGACAGATTGTCAAGAGCAAGGAGCGTCGGACTTGCTTATCTGGGCTCAACCCGTGCCAAGCCTGAGAAATGGGCTGCGGATGGATTCGAGATCGCACAACGTGGCGTCGACAGAGCTTTTCTGTGTGGCAGGCTTGGCGAAGAGAAATACAAAGAGTTACCGGAGCGGTTACGAGAGCTCCTTATTTTGGCTGAGGCTGGAGGTGAAGGTGACGCCGTGTGGCTACTAGTACAAAGTCTTAACGGACTCAAACAAGCTCGTGTGTGGAACGAGACGACCGACAGCCACCTCAAGAACGTGATGGTTCAATGCGGTCGACGCCGACCCATGTGTAGACACGAGAAGCGAAGGTGACGACGAGGGTATAGTGTATCTCTACGTCGGCGACACGTTGATCGCAAAGAAGAACAAGGATATCATCGTTTCGGTGAGGCTGGGATCACCGATAAATTCAAGATCAAGGATCTAGGACGAACTCGCTTCATTCTCGGGGTCAAGATCTACTACGACATGGAGCGCAAGACTCTACGCATCAGCCAACAAACGTATATAGAGTCGATCATTAAGAAGCTCGGGCAAAACGACGCTAAGCCGTGCCTCACTCCACAGAAAGCTGGTATTCATCTGACCAAGACTGACCAACTACAAAGCAAAGACTACACAGCCAAGATGGGCTCCAAGCCGTACCGCGCTCGCGTGGGGGGGCTTATGTACCTAGCATGCAGTACGCGGTCCACTTATGTTGCTCAGTAAAGCCGCTTCTTGGTGAATCCCGGACAGAAGCACTGGATAGCTGGCATCAGGGTGGCGCGATACCTGCTAAAACCAAGGACGTTGGCATCACGTACGACGGACACCAAGGAACGGAGCCCGTCGGATACTCCGATGCCGATTGGGCCGGCAACCGTGACGACAGACGCTCTATGAGCGGCATAATGCTCATGATATGTGGTGCTCCAGTAGTGTGGTAATTTAGTTTTCAGAAGACCGTCGCACTAAGTTTGGCTGAGTACGAGTCATGGCGCTCCGTTAATGCATGAAGGAGGTCGTGTGAATGCGACTTCTGCTCAAGAACGTAGGTTCGGAACAAGGCGGAGAAACAGTGATCTACAAGGCCAACCAAGGTGCGATGGCACTGGCGAAGAACACCGGATATTAAGCTCGCACCAAGCACATCGACAGTCGCTACCATTTCATTCGCGAGAAGGTTGCGAGTGGTGTAGTTGAGCTAGAGTACGTGGGCACCAAGAACCATATCTCACGAAGGGCTTATCGACCAAGACGCTGCGCAACTCGTTGGGACGAAATAACGTTAGTATCAGGCTTGATACATCGAATTGAGTGGGGGTGATGTGGTTGCACTTCGCTGTCTACTTGTCTGGATACATACCGCTTTGCACGCGGTGTGCGTGTGACGAATGCGTGCTACGCTGAAGTGGCAGTAATAGTGCGACCTGATTGGCAGATCAATGGGTATCCTGAATTTGGATTGGTCGCCAACTCCAATTGGGTCGATCGTGGGATCTGGTACGGGAGGACAATCGTGACATGTGCTGTGTACATTATATACGAGTGTGTCCGTCCCAATTTGCAGTTTATATGCATATTTGTAAACAGGTGTGTCCGTCTTAGCCAAGCGTGCCCGTCCCACTTACGTGTGTCCGTCCCATACTACAATCTGTATACGCGGACTTAACGACGATGATAGGAGGGCACTAGGACTGCATGTAGGAGGCAGAAAGAGATACTAAGACTTCTACCTCAATTAATCTCACTTTCAATTTTCCATCCATCAACTGACATCCTAAAGTATCAAGGCTAGCACGGTGTCTGTCCGTCCGTCACACGAAACGCTCAGGTTTTTGAGCTTTATCATTGGCTGCCGAGCGGAGCGAAGGCGGCTTCGATTGGTTAAAACTAAATTATGTAGCCTACATCAGTAAATTCATGTGGTTCACAGAGCACATATAGCGATTTGCACAAGACTATCCATTATCCGATGGCGGCACGTTAAAGTACTACGAAGTTTTAATTTGTACTATTTTAATATGGGATGTTACTATTAATATTTGAGTGCTTCTTATTCTCAAATGAAATAGCCCCTAAAGAACTACAAGGTGCTTAGCGTACACGTAGGAATGCGTGTTTTCAAGGCCATACTATTAATATACGTAATACTATATTCTTAATAGTTTCTGCAAGAAGCAATGACTAAAAGAATAATTTTGTTGTAGAAATATTAAGAATATTCTGAATGTGAGGTAACCGACTGAGCTGCCAAACAGAAGTACATGTACAACAGAAGCTGGCCGTAAGAGCAACGCTGTGCTAATAAACGTTGTCGCTTGAGCCACTAAGATAGATACGTTTAGATTGAGCAAAAAGAACTTATATGTGCTGATGACAATTACTACTGTATGCGATATCCGAAGGCGGCATCGTTTTTATATTACGAAGTATTTACTTTTTAATAATGCATGTTGCTTTAATATTTGAGTGCTAAACAGAGAGAGCTACTTATTCTCAAATGAAATAGCCCCTAAAGACGCTTCCTATGCTGCAAGGTGCTTAGCGTGCACGTATGAATGCGTGTTCTGGAGGCCATACTATAATATACGTATACTATGTACTTAATAGTTTATGCAATGTACTGTACAATGACTTTAATAGCTACAACTATTTTGTTTCTAATTATCTGAGAGTGAGGTAACTACTAAGCTGCCAAATCGTAGTACATGTACAACAGAAGAGCTGACCGTAACAGCTGACCGTAAGAACAACGCTGCTAATAAACGTTGTCACTTGATTCACAAATATAGAAAGTTTTAGATTGAATAAAACGAGCTCATGTGTGATACTGCTGTAAGTCATTGTTTTCTAGGAATTGTTTAGACAGCAAAATCCGATACAACTTAACTGGCAGACGTGTCACCGACATAGGCGAAGGATAAAGTTTTATATGGAGCGGATAGACAACAGCACAACATGAGATCTGATTAATTAGACACCATAACAAAACGTTAAACTTAGGGTATAGTTGATAGTTAAACCATTTTGGAATCTTAATTAGCCTATCAAATAAAAAAACGCTGCTTGCGACGCATTATCCTAGGTTTTAATCATAACTGACAGGTTCGACTGTCCAATGACTTTTGAATCAGCATAAAATGAAGGCTGCATGCATAAAAATATTACAATTCGAAAAATGTATAGCTTTCAGTGAGTTTTGTGTGAGAAGTTAGCATTTTTTAGTTACTTACAAGCTCTACAGAGAGTAAGAAGTGCAACCTGGATAGATCATTACTGTCCTATGCATTGATGCGGGCTAAGTTTCACAGCGCCTCAGAACGGCCCATGATATCGAGCACGACGCCAAGCTAAATATATTCAATATCGTTTGTAGACCATGCTATTTGAAGTGCTGTTGAATCCTGAGTTAAGCGAAGCGGGAGGCGGCAAGGGCCAAAGCAAGTAGAGCTATACCCTTAACTACCGCCGCTTCGCGGCGGCGCTCGGCTAGTCAACTACAAACCTCATTCGCATCATCCTCCACTCTCGATTCCTCAAAGACCAGTAAAATTGTGTGGTAATTTTAGATTTTTTCTTTCATTATTTTTTTCACTACAGGCAAAAAAATCGATGCTTACGTCGCTTTCTTCGTTTTGGAGGCTGAAAGACCCTCGCGCGGAATCAGGCTTGAAGAGGCTACGAAACGATACTATGAACTTTTCTACGCTCGAAGAGGCTACAGCTCGCTACTATGAACGTTTCTAATATTTTTGGAACGCCGGCGCTCGGGTATGTGGCAGTGTTTCACTTTAGCTTTTGCTACCAACTGCCCCACGGTCCTGTCAAACTTTGTCCCGGCACTCCCTGTGCTACAGAGGAAATACCATCAGTCAGTAGAAAACTACTGATCTGTCCCCAACGCGGCGCTGCCTGCACAACTACTGATTTCACAGCTACTGGAGTGCTGTTAAGCTCGCATTTGCATTTTCTCTTAGTCCTGCCTCGTTTGGTCTATCAGTCTCTGACTCCGGCGCGTTGGCTGCTCGCGACGCTGGGTTCGTCTTCCCCGCGTAGATTAATAGACCCAGACGAAATTGACTGACTCGTGTTCGAACACCATCTTAGGCGCGCTGGCACGTTGGTACTTGGCTCCCACGTCAACTCTGTGTACCCACCCATTGAATAAGGTAGTATACGAAGTTATTGACCCACCTTTTGGCGTATAATCTTTCTACATCGAAGAGCTGAGCATTATCTCCTCTACGAGCTCGGCGCTCGTTTGCAAAACGACCTCCTTCTCTACTGACAACGTCACGTAACCCACCACCTATGGACGATGCACGCTCGGCGTCCAGCTCTCGGTCGACTTCGTTCGGTATGCTAAGTTCTCTGCTTAGACGAAGCTGCCAAAAGGAGCCGTCCAGACGGCGCTGGATCGTTCGGACGTGACGCTGTCGGGGGTTGAGCGGAGGCATCGACCAAAATGGCGAATGCCACCGAAGTGCACTGTAGTGGGTATCGAAACTCGAACACACACGAGGGAAGATGGCGCTTCCTTTTAGCCTTGATCTATTGCTTGCTTTGAGGTAAAACTCAAACTCCCTGACTAAACTTATCACTACGGCTTATCGGTACGTGATGTCACGTCCTCGACTATACCTTATAGCTCTCGACTATACCTTACTACTTCCTATGCCAGCTTGGCCGCACGTTCTGTGCGGCCCAGTGCAGTGGGCAAGGCTTGGTCACCAATGCACCAACCACTACACCGCCCCTTCAAGCCTTGACCACTCTTTCATGGTGCCTGAACACGCAATGCCTAACCATGTTTCTTGAGTGTTGCTTGAATGTTGTCTGAATATATGAGAGCTCGTAACAGTCACTCCCGACCATCACTCTGCAACTTCAAGTTGCACTTCCAGCAAATCTTGCATTCCGATTTAAATGCTTCAATAGACCGTTGTCAGCGGCGCTTGTTGCGTACGCTCGTATCATTATTGGGATATCCTTCCACAATGATGACAGCGGTTCCCATGAGTCCTCGATTGGCTCTAGTCCTTTCCAAGACACCAGTATCTCGTAACCCTTCCTATTGGGGCTCCACCGGTGCTCTTTGAGCTCGGCCACCGATAGTACAATTCCTTGGGACGCTACGTGCTCTCTGACTTCTTCAGTCACTTCATAATCCTTGTCCGCGTAGTACTTTAGTCTAGACGCGTGAACGTTTGTTTCTACACCAGTCACGAGGTGTCGGACCACAAATGAGTGTACATCCGCACGCACAATCTGATACGGCCCAACCCAAGTAATCAACAGCTTGTCCTGGTGTTTCTGGTCTACTCTAGACCTCAACACAAAGTCACCCACACTGAAATTGGCCTTCCGTGCACCAACCTTCTTGTCTTTGTTCCTTCGGGTTTGCTTCGCACGTTCTTTTTCCACTGCACGATGCATTTTATGAATACTTTCTCGCAGCTCCTCGAGCTTTTGCGATATTAACTCGGGCTGCTTAGTCATCTCCACAACTCGCTTCTGCTCTGGGTCTACACAAAACTCGAGTGGGCTCGGTAGCGGCAGCGCACAGAATAACTCCACAGGAGCCTTGTTCCCAAGTGACGGCAGTGGTGTATGATTTATACTTGCCTTTAGCAGCGGTACAAAAGATGTCCAGTCCTTAATGTCCTTTTTATAATCTAGACAGAGTACTCTGAGCACTTGGATCACGTCACGGTTCACACGTTCGATGCTACCATTGATCCAGGGGCTGTAAGCCACCGTGAACCTTTGTTCGCATCTTAGTCGTTTGCATACGTCTGCTACAACTGCATTCTTGAAATGGCTACCTTGGTCGCTCACCCATACTGGTGGAATGCCGTACCGGCCGTGCCAGTCTAGGATGGCCGCCACCGCTACAGCACTATTGGGGGTCGCACACGGCACCAGGTCACAGTAGTGTGTCGCCTCATCCTTCAGTACAAGTAGATATTTGTCACTGCCAAATGATTCACCTACAGTGAGAAAATCCCAGTGTAGAACTCCATTTCGCTCGTGACAACGTAGTGTTTCACCCCAAGGTCGCTGCACCACTTTACCGCCCTTTACATGCTGACACAACAGGCATGATGTCAAAAATTTATCCACTTTTGCTCGTAAATGATCCACAAAAAACTGTCGTTGTAGTTGCTCCATCATAGTGGCTCGTCCTCTATGACCTTGTGCACCACAATGTGCTACGATCATGAGGCGCTGGAGAAGTACCTCCGCTGCTTCTGGGATCCACAGTCTTCCTTTGCAGTACCAACCCTTGCCCGAGTTACCCCGAGTCAAAGTATCCGCTGGTACAGTACTTCTTGGCTGCTCTTGAGCCACAATAATCTCGTCAAGTGTTGACCACGTGAAGTTTGGGTCGTCAAACGGTCGTATTACCGCTCTACTAGCAGTCTTCGCTGCGTTGTTGCTTGCTATAGTCGATGTAGTGCTCACTGGTCGTGTCGTCAGGGTCCTATCTACCTCCCCTCCTCGACGCTTGGCCTGCATCGTCAGGATCCTATCTTCATTCCCTCGTCGACGCTTATTCCGGCTTACCGGAGTCCTTTCTTCCTCTCCTCGCCTGCGGTTCCGTAACACCATAGCTCGCAGAGCTACACCATTGTCGTGATTGCCAGCCCACCTCGACACCATATCAGCCCACACATTGTTGGTTCCGTCGATATGCTCGATGTGGTAACGATATTCTGTTAACTTCATTGCCCAACGCAACAGTTTGCCCCTGATGTGCTTCTTGACTTCCTTTCCTGGCGCAAAGACGTAGATTAGATTGCGGTGATCGCAAAATAGCCGGAAGCCTTGCGGGCGTAAAAGCAGATAGCTGAGTCGATCACATGCACAAATGATTGGGTACGCTTCTTTCTCGATGACACTCCAGTTGCGTTGCGAACCCGTAAATGTGCCACTTACGCACACCAAAAGCTCATGCTGTTGTTCTACTACAGGTTTCCCAGTCTGCCACTTGCGCACTTGACTCACAATGATGCCGAAGCCAATATCGGATGCGTCAGTGATGAGGCACATCACTGCCTCTGGATCAGGGAAAGCCAGACTTGCTGCATTTGCTAGCTTGTCCTTTAAGCCATCAAACGCCTCTCGTTCGCTGTTTGACAACTCTATGCCAATTCCAGACGCTACACGTTTTGTCTTCTTTGATGCAGTAGAAAGTACGTGATCCAGCTTTTCCTGTAGTGGTTTAGCTGCTCTGGCGAAGTCCACAACACTCTCACGCATCCAGTTGGACGCACAGAGAAATTGCTGTAACTCACCAGCATTGGTAGGATACGGTACGGTACTCAACGCTTTAATACGCTCCGGGTCGTGGCTCACACCAGCACCGGTAATGATCTTACCACACCACTTAACCTCCGATTCGTACAGACTCGACTTCGACACACTCAGTTTAAAGCCAAAGTAATCAAGTAGCTCGAACAATCTTTCCAACTTTGAGAGATACGTCTTAACATCGACTGCATAGAGTAGCAGATCATCTATCCACACCAATAAGTGCTTGTACAACAGTTCGTGTAGGCACTTCTCAATCGTTGCTTGAAAAAACAAAGCTGCATCGCAACTCCCTTGTGGTACGCGTCTTGGTGTGTAGATCTTTTGGTGGGTCATGTAGGAGAGTATTTCTTGGCAAGCTTCATCCAAAGCAATCTGCCAGTACCCTTTGATAAAATCAAACAACCCAAAGAACTGACATCCTCGCACCAATTCCAAGTCAACTTGCGGGTTTGGCATGACGCCTACAATACCATCAATCTGGATATTTGTTGGTTTGTAATCTGCTGTCTGTCGAAACTCGTTAGTACCAGGCTTTCGAACTGGCAGAGCTGGACAAGCCCATCTACTATTAGGATTCTCGTAGATCCATCCAAGTCCCTCCAATTTGTTGTTAAAGTCCTCCATAAACTTTCTGACCTCCGGCGGATACTTCCTTGCCTTAAATTTGTAAGGTTTAGCATCCTCTTTCAGTCGTATTCGCATAGGTGGCACTCGAGCAGGAGGGTCGTTTCCCAGCGTCAATCTCCAAATATCAAACCTCGTCGCGATTCTCTCCAATTCTCCAAGATAATCCACCGGAAAATTACGCTGCTTGGCTTTTTCAACCAAACCTCGCACCAATTTGTTAAGTTCATCACTCAACTCTGGTCTCGAGCTCACTTCAGGTTCATCAAATTCATCTACTTCGTCATTCTGGCCTTGGCTAGCCAGCATTTCCAACTCTCTGTCAACGTCAATGCCCAAAGAGGCCAGCATCTCTTTACCAAGGAGAAATTCTTCGAGTTCACCGGGTACAATCAAACATTGTACCGGAGAGCTGATCGACACTGGTCCTGCCGCTGTTCGTAACGTGACATTCACATTTACTGCTTTCCTTACCTCCACATCACCGCTCACCGTAATGCACGGAATGGGATTCTCCAACTCCACACTTTCGACTCCCGGACACACCTTCTTCAACCGATTAAACACTCGCTCGCTCATACTTGACTGCGTCGCTCCACTATCCGCACAGAGCGGAACACTCAACACACCTTCAAGCAGTACTGTACCGCCTTCTGGTGGAAGACACTCGCGGATACGACAGGCCTTAATTGCGTCATCGTTGCTGCTGCTGCCCGTCTTTTTTCCTCGACAGATATTCTTCACGTCTTTTGGCTCGGATTGCAGCTTTGTCGGCATCGGTTGCCGTGGGGCAGTTGATAAATTCGTGCTCTTCGCCACAATGAAAACACTTTTTGGTATTCGGTGGACGGGCGAACTTACGCTGCTTGTTAGACCTCGGCGGGACATCGGCGCTTCGCTTTGCTCCAACCGTAACACCAAACGTGGTGATCACTGGCTTTTTACCAAACGACTTCGTAGAGTTCTTCGTACTGAAGCTTTTGCCTTGCTTTGCAACTCTGGCATTCATCTGCCTCGCAGATTCGTCTGCCTTGTGCAGTTCCAGAGCAAAATCATTCACCAAAGCAAATAATTTTCTCACAGAGGCCTTTGCTTCACCGCTGCGAAATTCCAGTTCATTTTTAACCTTTTTTTTAAAGGCCCAGGCAGGAACTTCATCAACACCTTACACTTGCGTTTGACACCTTCTTCGCCCAAGAAAAGGTCTTTCACACCGTTGCGTTTGATAATCTCATTCGCAAGATGAAAATACGCAGTAACACGACCTTCAATATCCGAGCGTGACATGTCAAACTTCAGTTCTGCACTAAAGAGCGCATCCATGTCAGGCAACTCTCTGTTCTTGAAACTCGCGGTTATCTCCGTAATCTTGGTCATGAGGAATTCGTCCGTCAAATTATCCAGGTCCACGTCCCAACGTGTCTCGCACATAGTCTCCAATAGGTTCTCATCAAACGAATTGCGCACTGAGCGCAGAACAGCCTTCACGTCCTCGTTACCGGCCTTGCATCTCGCCTCAGTGACGGCTACGTACTCCTTCCGGAACTTAAGCCAATCCAACAGGGCTTCACGCGACACATCGGTGATCAACGGCGCGTTCACGATAGCGAAAATTGGCTGCGGAGCTCGTGGTACAGATGGCTGTACCACCACCGGAACGCTGACACTTGCATCGTCTTCGATTTGCATCTTGGCGGCGCTCTCCTGGTTAGCTTGCTGACTCGACGTCATGATTCTTGTTTCCGTTCAAAGTTACTACCTTCGCAACTAAAGATATCTTTGTAGTGGGTATCGAAACTCGAACACACACGAGGGAAGCTGGCGCTTCCTTTTAGCCTTGATCTATTGCTTGCTTTGAGGTAAAACTCAAACTCCCTGACTAAACTTATCACTACGGCTTATCGGTACGTGATGTCACGTCCTCGACTATACCTTATAGCTCTCGACTATACCTTACTACTTCCTATGCCAGCTTGGCCGCACGTTCTGTGCGGCCCAGTGCAGTGGGCAAGGCTTGGTCACCAATGCACCAACCACTACACCAACCAGCGTCTCTCGTCACGTATCTCCAAGGCGCAGACGACGTCGGATACGCCGACCAATCCGAGATTGCCTCGACTAGAACTGCGAATCCTCCTGGAAGGTCAGACGCTTCTTCAGACAGTGCGACCGAAGCGTAGCGGTACCTCCGCATTTCAGTGTCATGCTGTACCAACCTTCCGACCCGATATCGTCTTTTGAGGGCTTAAAGGTTGATCTCTGACTAAGGAAGTCATCAAGCTGCATGATATCCCACACTACCGTCGACGTCTGTTCAGCACTAAAGGGCATCAAGCGATCGCGTGTGAACTCCACTACTGAACCAGGGTGGAGATTTCCATGTTGATAAACTTGGACCTGATCTGTGTCGCCCTCATTTCTAAGAATCCGTAGAACAGTGTCTAATTCTCCAAGTCGGGCCTGTACACGACACTCCAGGGTGCTGAATACTGCTGTGTTAAGTAGTTGAAGCTGGCGTACCACCCTCATCTTACCTTGTAGCGAGATTGCAGTGCGTTGCAGGTTCTCCAAGTCTGTGGTGTCTGTTATTTCCATTGCTGCTTGCAGGGTATCCGAAATCTTCTGATAGCGCTTAATGGACATTTTTAGCCGCGCGTTCTCGGCTTGAGCTAGCGGGTACTGTTGTCGCTCTCTCTTTGCGGTTGCCTTCCCCAATTCGTGGCCCTTCGTGGTACCCATACACTTGTTGAACAGCTTAGCGTGGGTCTCGCGCAGCTTTAGAAATGCCACTTGCGTTTCCAATTTCTTTGTCTCGGCTCTTAGAAACTGGAGTTCCTCTTTTCGGCACTTCCACGCTGGATTCGGGCTCTTGTAGGGCTGCTTTGAGCTCTTGGACCGACTTGTAGTTTTTCGATCTGTTAACAGGACAAACTGACTGTCGAGTGCCGTCATTTCGTCCAAAAAAGCCTCTAGAACCGCCAAGTCACTTGGTGTTGAGCTCAGTTGAGCTGTGAATGGCATCCCGACCTGTAACCTCGAGAGGTTCTTAGTGATCATGAACTCGGTGTGGATTCCACGAGAAGGGGGGAAATGAGGGAATGAGCCACCGCACGACGGCAAGATTTGCTATTGCGATTTGAGGTGATCAGTCCTTTTGCGTGTTCATGACATCACCGATGACGATATTGTTTTTACTGTTCATTTGGGAAACCCACTGAGATGTGGCGCTCTATGACAACAACTGGACGAAGTTTGTTGCCAATGCCAACCCGGATTTTGCAATTTGCACAGCAGCAGACTGCGACAAGCATCTGCGGAGCCAGATATCGAGCGAGGAATCGCAGCTGGACTCCACCTCGAAGAATGCACGTGTGACACAGTGTGTCCCTGGACTGGTCATCGCGCTACCAAGCAACTTAATTTGCTCGAAGCAACACCAGCAGCACGAGCAGATTATCTGCTAGATATCCGGATAGGAGTGATTCAAACCTCAGCAAAATTAAGCAATGAATTTACTCGTGTTACTCGAACAACACTGTTTCTATTGAGCGCTTTCAGAAACCATGGCGATGTAGGATGCAACCATGTTTTCTGTAAAATTGTTTTAGCAATTGGCAATTAATTGTCGCTGGTATTAAACAGTGCTACCTATTATTGCTTATTAAAATACCGGTATGTCAGTGCCCATTTAATCCTGTTAACCACCAAATGCACAAAGACGAGCTTCATTACGGCTTCTGTGACGGGGTCACACAGCACTACTGTTGTTCTTCATCCCGATTCGTCCCGATTCGTCCGGCACGGATGAATATTCATCCGTGTGATAGTTTTAATTAGTGGACTGAAATAAATGGTGTTTAAATTACCCAAAATATCCTATCGCTAGGACGCAAAACCAAGCTTCCTGCATAGCGCAGGAGCCTTTCGACGTCGATCACGCCACGCTTTAGTGCGAGCCATGATCTCGCACTATACAAAAAATATGTACTCTGTTACGATTTCTTCATCCACAGGTAAAAAATCTTCGTCTGCCCAGTGCGTTCCGTCAAACCACTCATATCCTTCTTGAGATGCAGGGTCTGCAACCAATCGTTCCAGTTCGCAGATGCTCTCCAAAAACTCAACGCTGTTAGCAAAGTCGCTCTCTGGGCTGCTCGATGAGTGTCTCTCTGAAGTACAAACAAGGTTGAATAAATCGAACACGATGGGTGCGTTTGCGTCCTTGGCCCCGTGGTTTAAGTAAATGAACGCCAGCTTGAAAACCCTGCTATTGCTTAGCCGATTTCTACGGGATGAGTTAAAAATACTCCACGATCGCTCTGACGCGTCGGAACTGTGAAAATTCGTAGCGCGATAGGTGCAAGTAACGGATACTTCTCACTTCCATCCCACCCCCACCATTTAAAAGGTGGCGATTGATAATAAATACCACGATCATCATCAATCCATCCGAGCTTTTCATCCAGAAAATCTGTCACCTCCTGCTGTAGCCTGTTGCGTTTTTGTGATCGCACTTGGCGTCCTTACGCTTTTTCGTTTCCGTTCCTTCGACAATCGTAAACTCGTCCCATAATGGACCAAATTGACCCCCGCGACGCCGGCCACAAGTCACAGCCAAAACCAAGGGGGGCAACCAAGGCTGCCAGTAGCAGGAGAATCATCTCTTCGAGCTGCCAAGGAGATCTGCTTGAGATGCCAAGATCGTAGAGGCGGGAAATTTGAAATTGAAGTGGCGGGAAAATTTCGATGTGATATTGAAGTGGCTACATTGCTCTGTCCTGCAATACGGTGTGCGGTAGGACCCCTGTCGACTCGGGACGACTCGGGACGAATCGGGATGAATCACGGATGAACAACAGTACACAGCACCTTGCGCTAGAGGAAGTTATCTTCCGAGGGTATACAAACTCTCAGTGAACGGCAGTTCACAGGTCCCCTCTTTAATTAAAGAGAGCGAAGTGACCGAAATAAGGTGGATTGTAAACTGAGTATATTTATAGGTAGGTTAAGTTTGGGTTTAATACAAACTATTAGTTACCTATAGAAAGGCAATGTCATTTAACCAATGGTTGGCTTTGAACGACCTTGGTACCTTGTACCAAATATTCCGGAGTATGACGTGTCATACTCCTGAAGTGTGAAGTGTCACACTTCATGTAACCAGGGTACACTTAGGGCTACGTACCCCGTTACATCCTCCCCCACTAAGGTTCGGTTTACCGACCAATCAGAATGAAGAGGTGTTCGTCACAAACTCTCATTCTCAAAGTCGAAAACCATCACTTGGCCGCGCGAGCGCGGCGGAGGCCCACTTCACAGTTAGAGCCTCGAGCAGCAACCTGTGCGCTCTTCGTCTAGGTCTCCACTTCGACCGTTATCATGCCTCGTGGCACTGCAAAGAGCGGTGCTAAGATACGCTCCAAGGCTGCTGCCGGTAAGGCATAAGACAAGAGCACTAAGCCTCACGGCAAAGGCTCTGCACTCAAGGAGGCTACTCAGGTGGCCTCCAAGGCGATCGGTTCCTCGGGTGACGCGGCTGTGGACAAGCGCGCAAGCAAGCGCCGCAGCCCGTCGCCCTCATCTTCAGACAATCGTCCGAACCCTCGGTTCGTAGAACGTGAGTTCAACTCGGGCTGTGAGGACGATGCCGAGTCCGGGAGCACTCATGATGCTCCTGCGGGCTCTGTGGGAGGGCACAGCCCAGTGCCCAGTGAGCACAAAGAGGACAGCGTGCAATCGCTCGCTAGTGATCAAGGTGATCACAGTCCCACGACCTCTGTGCGCTCTGAGCGTCCGACCATCAAGGCTAAGGGCGCTCCCAAAGCCGGTGGCGATGAGGACGAGAATCCTCGCAAACGTCTCTCGCTTGCCGAGGGTCTTGCGCGTGCTAAGGCCTCTAGAGCCGAAGGCGCCAAGCCCTCAAAGAAGCGTACAGCTTCTAAGTATCCACTACGCGAGGAGAAGGAAACTCGGTACTCCCATCGGGGCCTCTTCGACTCCTCGGATGAAGAGGAAGATAAGGAGGAGGAAGAGGGTGCTATCTCCGAGCCCCGGGAGATCACGAATGACCTCGACCAGCAGCAGGAGGACTTACAAGCTGCCCAGCGTGTGCGTTGGGGTTCGGTGGTGGCACCCGTCAGCCAGGAAGCTGCCATCAACTCGCAAGGGTATTTGCCTCCAGAGGAGAGCTCTGGGGCTGACATCTTCTTGGAGCTTCACGTTGCTCCTCGTGGCCTTGTTGGTGGTCAGACCTCTAGGGGTATCTACGAGCGTACTCGTGTTTAGAAAGAACTGTTGTTTGTTGCCGACTTGGAGGCTGCTCGGTGTGTGCTTCTCGCGCCACACCGCATTCCCCTTAAGGACTTCACGACTTGTCGTAAGAAGCCCGAGACCTGGGGTGGTCTCTATCCTCTTTGGGGATACCCCTGGGTTATGCCCGAGAACTGTCCCACGTGGCGTTCTTATGAGGACATGTTCTGGCGTGGGTGGAGACTCTAAAGTACTCACCCACGGAGTTACGGGAACTCCATGAAGATCAGCAGCTGTCCCACATCCTGGACCAGCGTGATCTTCGTGTGAGGTTTGCCCACTTGATCAGCAAGCGTATGCTGCCAAGGGACATCCTGAAGCGCGCGGCTTCTAGCGCTCACGATGAGCGTGGGTACGGAATGTATTTATCGTCCGTACCCCGTTCGGGCAAGAAGCCCCGGACTACTTATGAAGCTGCCGCCGCTTCTGTTCCCAGATTGCGACAGCCTTCGGGCAGTCAATCAGGAGCCGTTCAATCGGCTCCCACGAGTTCTCGAAGTGGGCATAACCCCTCCACTTCACGAGAAGCTGTCGCTTACCGCGACGCCGTTGCTCCTGGAGGATCCGCTCCACGTGGAAGTGGACTTCTCCATTCCGGTCAAGCAGGGGCGGATGTGCCCTCGTACGAGTACGAGTACTCGGCGCCTCCCGAGAGCCACTCTCGTCCGAGTGCTCCGACTGCGGGTCCGACACAGGACCCTGAGGTTGACCGCCTCCGTCAACGTGTTTCGTGCTTGAGATTGCACTTGGCCTTGGGACTGGCGGTAATGCTGCCGCCCAGGCCGGGAATCAGGGCGAGCTCGCTCGTCTTGCGGGTGGATCGCCGGGCCTCTTCGTCCGATCTGGACGAGGCCTTTCGCATGATCCGACGCATCGAGGCTTTGTTGCCACGTCCGGAGCCGCCTGCGGCACACTCCCAGACGTACGCGTATGGTGCGTACCCGGCGTACTCAGCGTACTCGGCGTATGGCGCCGGGGTCCGTTCGTATGGAGCCCCTCCGGCGTACGGTCTTGACCGCAGCCTTGCCGTCCCGACCGAGGCTTGAGTGCCTGCTCCGACGCCCTCGTCGACGACTGTGACCGGCCCTCGCTTCGAGGAGCTGGGTCAACGGGGGTCTGCGAGTCAGCAACCCCCTGCGGGTCAAAGTACCGCTTAAGACGTCCGACATAGAACGTCGGGTGCGTCGTCATTGACTTTGGAAGGTCGATGGTGTACGACGCACCATGTCTGGCCAGGACTGCAAAAGGTCCGATGAAGCGGTGCTCCAGTTTGTTGCTGCCGACAGAGCTGACAGTGTCAAGAGGTAGGTTCCTCGTGTCTAGCAACACTTAGTCCCCAACCTCAAATATACTTAAGTTTCCTCTTCCTTGTTTGTCTGAGTACTCCTTTTGTTTATCTTGGGCCACCGCCATGGCATCGCGGACCCTGCTGACAATGTTCATCTTGGTAGTATAAAGGATTCCACCTGTTTCCGCAGCGAAACTGGTCTCACATCCGAGACCTGGGAGGAAAGGGCTTTCCGACCCCCCCCCCCACTTAGAATAGAGGAGTCAGTGTCTCCTCGAAGAGTGAGAGGCACTCTGGGGTGGCGGAAGCCGTTCAAGTAGAACGGCGTGAACCCCGTGGACGCGTGCACCGCGTTGTTGAGCGCAAACTCAACAACTGGAAGCTGCGTCGACCACGTACGTGGTGCTGCCGCGCACACACTGCGCAGAGTGTCCTCGAGCACTCGATTGACGCGCTCTGTTTGGCCGTCTGTCTGCGGATGATCCGCAGTGGACATCTGCAGACGAGTTCCCAGTAAAGGGAACAGCGTTTTCCAAAACGCAGCAGTGAACCGCGGGTCTCGGTCCGAGACAATCGTCTCTGGGAGACCGTGATAGCGGAACACGCCATCGACGAACAACTTTGCGGTTTGTTCGCCCGTAACAGTGACGGGAACTGGAGCAAGATGTACCATCTTGCTCAGCCGACACACGAACACCAAAATTCCGGCGTTGCCGTGTCCGTCGGCGGGAAGCCCAAAGATGAAGTCAAGACTCATCGACTTCCAACAATCAGCCGGTACGGGAAGGCTCTGTAGTGGAGCCGAAGAGTGCCCTGTGGGTTTGACCCGCTGACATGTTTCACATGTCTTGACGTACCGGGCGACCCACTTGTACATGTGGGTCCACCAGAAGGACTGAGAGACCGACAGAAAGGTCTTCTCGCGGCCCAAGTGACCGCTGGAGGGCGCGTCATGCGCCTCCGCGAGGATGTCGAACTTAAGATCCTCGTCGTTGGGTACGACCACCCGTGGAGGATCAGTTGGCTCCACCCGGTAATAGAGGAGACCCTCCTTCAACTCATATCGGTGGAGCCGTGAGCGCTGTCGCGACGAGAGCCAGTCGGACTTCGCGCTCGTTCCGGCCATAAGGAACTTGACGATAGGCGCGACAGCCTCATCGTCCCGATACGCCATGCGTATCCGATCATATAGATCTGTTGTCACTCGCGTGATGTGGGCCAACTCATAGTCGGGACGCCGAGAGAGGGCGTCCGCGAGCACGTTGAGCTTGCCCGGCTTGTATTCGACGCGGAAGCTGTATTCCGCGAAGAAGGACAGCCACCTCGCCATCCTTTGGGAGAGGTGAGGCGAGTTAGTCGCCGTCCTCAAGGACGCGTGGTCTGTGTAGATCACAAAGGGCCTAGAGCCCAGAAGGTGAACACGGAACTTCACAAGGGCATTTTGCATTGCCAGGAGCTCCTTGTCATGGACAGGGTAGTTCCGCTCGGCGGCTTTGAGCTGCCTGGACTGGAACGAAATGACTCGTTCGTGTCCAGCCGTGTCGGCCTGCAGCAATGCACATCCGATGGCGTAATCGGAGGCATCGCAGACGACGCTAAACGGCTTCGTCTCGTCCGGCAGGGCCAGGACAGGGGCCTCTTGGAGACTGGCCTTGATGCTGTCAAAAGCATCCTGGTGCTCTTGCTCCCAGCGCCAGTCGACGTCCTTCTGAAGGAGACTCGACAAGGGCTTAGCGAAGCCCGCGTACCCTGCGCTGTACTTGTGAAGGTAGTTGGCCAAGCCCAACCACTTTCGAAGATCCTTCTGGGATCGGGGCGTCGGCCATTCTGCTATGGCCTTGACCTTGTCTGGGTCAACCCGAACGCCCACGTCGCTTACGAGGCAACCGAGAACTTTAATATCTGGTGACGCGAAAACGAACTTGTCGATGTTGGCGTAGAGCTTGTTCGCTCGCATTACGTCCAACACTCGACGGAGGTGACCTAGATACACCTCCATGACCGTCTTGCCTCCCTCGGCACGGCTATGGACGAATATGTCGTCGAAGTACGTCTGTACGAAGGTACGCAAAGGGCGGAACAATTGCGTCACCAGGCGATTGAACGTCGCCGGGGCATTAGACAAGCCCTGCGGCATGACGAGCCACTCCTAACGCATGCCGCTTGGAGTGCTTACCGCGGTGAGCGGGATGTCGCTCTCTCGCATCAGGATTTGGTAGTATCCGTCTACCAAATCCAGCGCACTGTACAGTACGCTCCCGGCCATGTTGTTCAACAACACATCCTTTCGAGGGATTGGTGTTTGGGCCGGCACCGTTACGTTGTTCAGCTTGTTATAAGCGTGAGCCAGACGCCACCTTCCGTTCGGCTTACGAACGCAGAAAGTCGGCGTCGAGTGCGGGGATTTCGACTCCCGCACCATGCCTGCCTTCGCTTTCGCGGCGAAGAAGGCATCAATTACCTCGCACTGTTCGCGCGGGAGAGGCCATTGCCTCGTGACACAATACTTTGTGCCGGGCACGAGATCAATCTCGTGCCGTACGCCTCGATCCGGTGGGAGTTGGGTCGGTGGGTGTTTGTTCACCACGTCCGCATACTCCGTCACCAAAGGATACACCGGATCCTTGGGGTTCTTGAGAATCTCAGAACCCAAGCGCGCCTGACGCTGCTTGTTCATGTCTTCCAGGACGTTCTCGTCCAAGACAGAGGAGGAGTTCAGCTCCTCCTGAGTGGTCTCAGTTCTCATGAGTACCATCTCAGCAATCTCTCCAGCCTTGAGGTTGGTCAGGAAAGACTCAGCCGTCATTATTTCCTCGAGGTGCAGTATCTCTGCAACCTCTGGCAACGGTTCCAAGTGGACACCATATGCCTTGACGGGTAAACCAGTCTCGCCATCGAAGATGTGATAACACTCTTCCACCGGCCTTGTCGGAAGATTCGGGCCCTGGACTCCGAGTCGCTTGAAGCGACGTCGATCGGAACGAAGTTCGGATCCGACTTGAGGCGGCGGCGGCGTCTTTGCCGACGGCGTCTGTGACGGGGAGCTTTGCTGCCCACGTCTAGGGATGTCGTTGCTACGACATCCGAGGCACTCGTGGCCTCGTGTGGTACTGTTGTACCCACACAGGAAGCGTGTTCAGCGCCTTCCTCTTCAGTTAAGGTCTGGGCGACCGCGTGTGGCACTGTGTTACCCACACAGGAAGCGTGTTCAACGCCTTCCTCTTCAGTTAAGATCTGGGCGACCGTGAGTGGAGCTCTGTTACCCACTCTGAACACGCTGTTCTCAGTGTTCATGACAGCTGCAGCTGTCTGCGGAACTAAGTTACCCGCCCGTGGACCTAAGTTACCCACTTGGCCGGCGCCTCTTCTGGGCGCGGCCACCATCAAAGCATCCTCCGAGTCGTCATATACGTCGACGACTCCCAAGCATCTGCCGGATGCTTTGGTACCCAGGCAGCCCTCGCGGGCGCCCCGGGTCCTGACAGAGGTGGGAACATGACTCACCAATGCTCTGTCGGACTGCGCAGGGCGGCTGGCACCGATTGCCTTGCCTCGCCAGCCGATCCAGGGCTCGTGATTCTCAAGCCAGGGCATGCCCAGGATCATATCATATGGATCCATATCGAGAGCAGTGAACTGTTCGAGGCTGTCAAAGTCTTCGAACTTGACGGCCAAATCCACTTGGACGTTCGGGACAGTGACGACCTTCCCGTCGGCCAGTCGCACTGACACCGTCCCGTTGCCCTTGCTTTCTCTCAAAGCATCGGACAACTTGTTGCTGTTACGAGCAACCGTCTGGCGGCGTGCGAAATTCTTCGACGCCCCAGAGTCAATCAAGATGCTAAAGTGATGATCGTATCCCCGTACACATCCGTGTACTACGAGCAACCCGCCGCTGCTCTTCGCCGATTCGAGAGTGCGAAGACTCTCAGGGGCTAAGTCCCCGTGGTACGCGCCACCCGCGCACCCATCACGAAGACTTAGTTCTTCCCCAGTAGGGCGCCCCGCCCCTACTGGTTCCCTGCGCTCCCCTGTCCCCGGGATCCTGGCTTCTGCCAGCGACCCTTGAGGACGGGCTTGGGGAAGGACCATCTGCGGAGTCTTTCCGCGGGGCAGTCGCGTTTGAAGTGGCCCATCTTCCCACAGCCGAAGCAGCGGATGTCACGCTGTTCGGCGGACCCGAGCTCCATGGGAACTGGTCCGTTGGGGCTTGTTCGACCGGGAGCCGACAGGGAACTCCCAGGCCACGCTGAGGCCGGCGTACGCGCCTGGCGATGGCTGTACTCTTCTTGAAGAGCCACTTGAATCGCCTCTTCAAGGGTGCTTGACTGCACCTGGAACAGCTGAGTGCGTGCGGGGCCCACTCGAAGGCCGTCCATGAACACAGTCATCTTGATGTGTTCGTTGAGTGGGTTTCCCACTAGGGACGCCGTGAGCTCCCGTATCTCTTGCACATACTCGTGCAGTTCGCGACTTCCTAGTTTACACGCGAGGAAGCGCGAACGCTGGCGGTACTCGTAGTTCGCCGGGAGGAACGCGGCTCGGAGCTGTAGTAGAACAAACAAATACCGTCAGATGTGGATTCCTTACACAAACCACAACAATTCGCCGAGTTAGGTCGGCGGTTGTATGGCCTGCGCAGAGGGTGGTCCCCTCGCGGTCCGGCTCTTCCGGGACAGACGAGTGGCTCGCTTCCACTCGGTTCCGACTAACCAAGTCAGATCACTTCCGAGGCTCCGCCGAGTTTGGTTCGGCTGAGCTCGTTCACAACCCTGTGCCCTCCACCAAAGGATGGACGACGGCGCGCGAGCGCTTTTACAGGTCACCGAGCGCAGAGGCTGCTCGGCTAGAAGTGTTACGGCACCCGGGCTATCCGACGTATCGGCCCGCTGAGTATGCGGGGCTTTCTTTCGCGCGTAGCGAGACTTTGTCCTACCCGGACCGACCTAATCTCTTGGCGCTACCAATCAATACCCTACAAGCTATGCCTCTCGAGTATTGACGGCGGGCATAATCCAGCCCTATGCAGGGACTTACCGGAAAAGTGTACACGTGTCTTGGACTAGGAAAATTCTGCTCTGTTATCTTCTGGGAGCCTTTTCGGCATCCCATATTTAATCCTATGCTTCTCATACAAATATCTAATGAAATGTAGTCGTTTCGGATCTCTACCGACTCTTCAGCTGAGTTCCGGCGACCGTTGAGCTCAGCGGCTATCCGGATAACATATCCGGACAGATCGCCGAGTACTTACCGTGACCCTTTGCTCCTAAGCTCTGGGTTATCAGACCGAGCCGATTCTTGACTTGGCGTATGGTCGAATCTGGAAATCCCTACACCACAACTGCCCCGGTTATGATACGAGCCGAGCTGGTGAGTGTCTTAATCCTTCATTTGATTCTGCCACCGTTGGTCCATACTCGGCTGATGACGTCCCGCGGCTCTTTACCACCTTCTTCGGTACGTTTGTTGCTTCCGCTGTCACTCCCTTGGCAGCTCCTTACTCCTCGCTTGTTACTCCAGCACAACTCGCGGCACCATCATTCTTCTCCAACCCTATCGTCGAGGTGAAGGCGTGCCAGCTGAGTCGATTCCCCGACCCGTCGGTACTCGTGGGGTCAGCGACCGGCCTGAGGCTAGGTTGGTCGACCTGACAACTTCTCATGAGTCTGACGCGGAGTCGGCGGGGTCTTCTCGCGTACGCCTTCCTGGTCCACCGAGCTTGCCGGGCGACACCACTTCGGGCGCCACCAGTCAGCCAAGCTCGGCTGCTCCAGTGAGTCTTGACTCCCTCATGGCCAGAGTTAACGAGCAAGGGTATGAGCGCCGAGAAGAATTGACCTTCTTGGCGAGGCTCATGGCTTACGGATTCACTCGTTCCGTGGAGCCCTCCGATCCCGTGCAGCGGCGAGCGATCTTGCATGCTGCCTCCGCGGGGGAACTGTTGGATATCTTGAAAGGCAACTACGCCGCTCTTGATTATCCACAGATCATTGGCGATCTACGAGCTGACAATCAAGCTGTTCAGGAGGAAAACCGCGCACTGACTCGGCGACTGGACTCGCTTGCTCTCAGCAACGTCGACTTGTCAACTCAGCTCTCGTCGGCCCAACAGCAAGTGTCTCGATTGGAGGCTGCTGCCGCGCAGTCGGCTAATCTCCTTGCTTCACTGCGAAAGGCTGTAGCTCTGAGTGAGGCAAAACTTGCTCGGGCTATCGCAGCTGAGCAGAGCAAGGTTGACGCCGCGTTGGGTCAAGCTCAGCTCCATCATCAGCAAGTCTTGGATCGAGACGCTGAGATCAACGTCCTTCTCCGATCTATTTCCGAGAGGAATGCGGCGTTTGTCACTCTTCAGGGCATCGCTTCCAAGCACTTCGAGCAGCTGCAGGAGTCGGTGCGGTTGTATAGCTCCACCGGCACTCAACCTTTGCGGCACGCTCAGTCGGTGATCGCTGAGCAGCGGGCTGTGATCTTGCGACAGAAGCGGCTCATCCGTCGGAATGGTATTATTCCGATGCACGATCCTCACATGGCTGCTGCTGCTGGCGATGGCTTGCAGGTTCCTGGGCTTGATCCGTCCGACCTTCTCCTCAACGCCCGGCTGTGTCGTGTCTTGGAGTCTCGCTTTCCTGAGGTTCTCAACATCCCAGCTGGTGAGACTCGGCGGTTGGAGTTGATTGTCCATCCTCGCCGAGATGCTTCAGTGGCGAGTTCCGTTATCGATCCTAGTGTGGCTCCCCCAGCTAGTCAAGCGTCTTCGGTGACTTCATTGGCAGACTCGGCTGCGGCTCCAGTCAGCTCAGCGGCGGTTACGAGCCAGGCTGAGCCGACTCTTGCCCAGCTTCACCGTACACCTTTGGCGAACTTGACTTCGACTCAGCGGCGTCGACGTTATGCCAACCCCAAGTCTCCCACTGCTGCAGGTCCTCGTCATCGTGCACCAGCGCCGCATCCGCCTCAGTCGTACGCTTGTCCACTTCCCGCAGAGGATGGACACGAGGCTATCAGTGCCCTTTTGCACCCAAGTTCTCCTCAAGCTACTGTGTCCGATGGAGGAAGGCCCCGTTCTGGAAAGTCCCGTCGTCGGACTCGGCGGAAGAAGGTTCGTCACCTTCAGTTGAGTTCAGCTACCCAACTCGACGTCTCTGCTCGCTCTGAAGACGACGATGACGCTTCGAGCGAGGCAGAATTCGAGTTTGAGTTGCCTGAACCACCCGCCGACACTGTTCCTGCGGTTGCTTCGACGACTTCGGCGGGTTCTTCGTCTTCCGGTCCTCCGTTGACTTCGTCAGTCGCGGCTAATCGCCCACCGCCGGTATCTTCATCCGATGTCGTGGCTTCGCTGCCTGTCCCGACTACGAGCGTTTGTGCCCCAAGCTCGACTTCGCCCATCTCCGCTGAATTGCCCCAGTCAAGTGCACCGCTCAGCGTCGTGTCAACGGTGGTTGGGCGCTCCCAGTCGCCTTCTGGCCGATCTTCTCACGTCTCTCCTTCTCGGGGTCTGAGCGTATCCACTACGCCGACTGACCTAGTGACTCCGGCCGTGAGTGTCCTCACGCCGTCTCTCCCTGCTGTCCCGGCCGTGTTGACGTCCCCGTCTGGACGCTCTATCCGGAGATCTGCTGCGACCGCCCGCACTGTGACTGCTCAGCTGCTTGAGGACCTCGACGCGTCTGACGACGAGGTGTTAGGGCCTGGTGATGGTTCTGCACCGCCCACTGGCTCGACGAATCCTGCCGCTGGGTCGCTCTTGGATCCCATTTCCTTATCAGAGAACTCGGCTGGCAGTCCTTCAGGTTCCGACTCAGCGACCGCAGATGCTCGTCGTTCTGCCAAAGCGAGAAGCCTTCATGCGGCAATCTTCGGCTCTGACGACGAGATGAGTGATGAGTCCTTGCCGCCGAGTGATCGCCACTCCTCGCGGCCTTCATCGAAGGATTCTGGTGACGGGACGAGTTCTGCCTCTGCGCCGGCTTTGGGGAAGCAGCAGCATTGTAAACGTCGTGCCTCGTCGAGTCCTACTGGTCATCGGTCGAAGCGATCCAAGAAGCACAAGAAACACAAGAAGCATCACAAGACGCACCGACACCACAAGCATCGACAGCTTCCGTCGACTCCTGACCCAGCGCCGGCTCAATCCATTCCGGCTGCTCCTTCGCCGAGTAGGCTCCCGGGTTGTGTCGATTCTCTCTCAGCCGAGTTCGACTGCCTCACGTCCGGCTTTGGTCGCACTACCCAGCGCTCTTACACTCCCGCTGGCGACGTTACGGACTCGAGCCTCGCAAGCGGTGTCCAAGGATTGTCGCTTGACTCTTCACATGGCTCAACTCCGCGAGGTACCATTCACGCATTTCGGCTCAGCCCGTTGTTGGAATGCATTATTGGATACACTGAGCGGAGGGGTGCAGATGGAGCTCGTAGGAGGCAAGAGTCGTGTGCCACCTACGCCGTGTTCTCTTGACGGCATTCGAGCTTTCATGGCCGTTTTCGATCCGAGCCACCCTTGTCAGCGTCTTCGGCGGATGCTCCCTGAGCTTCCTTTCTTCTTTTCTCCGTCGATACTGGAGGAAGCTCGGCGGTGTTTGGCTTCTCAGACCCGACCTCGAACTTTGATGCAAGTTCTTGGAGATATGTGGGTGAAGCTTCGTGGCGACAGTCCCTAGGACTCGGCGGGGAGGCCCATCCAGACAGATGGCCAAATGACCCGTTACTTCGTAGCTCTCTATGAGCGTCGTCATTGGATCGTCGGGTCGAGTGTGTTGATGGGTCTCCATCCTGACGTCAACCCGGCTGCCACGCCCGCTCAGCTTGCTGAGGTGTATGAGCTGTGGCTGGTGTACAAGCGTGAACGCAAACGTCGTAGGGACACTCTGCGATCTTTGGTTGTCTCTGTCTACGATCAGCTTTACTCGGCGGTCACTCAGAAACTCGGCGATGAACCTGCTCCTCTGGTAGACGCAGAGGTTTATTTCGACCCGTCCGTCCCCCATTATTCTCCCGTTAACCTTTCGTGGGTCCCCTCCGGGAGAGACTGGGTCCAATGTGCTCATGATGTGGATCTAGCCGAGCCCTGGCGAGCTTGGTGGCTCACTGACCCGGCGGTGGCTAACTGACCCGGCGGTGGCTAACTGACCCGGCGGTCCACCCGTATAACACCTGCTTCCGCGCTCGAAACGTGGACTTCTTGGTTTTCGCTCCGCGCGGTATGGATCCTCAGGTTGTTGACGACGCGACTGAAGAGGACTTCGATCTTGCCGAACAAGCGCCTCCTGCCTATGCCCCGGGTGCTCCAACTCGGCTGAATCGTCAAGGCATCCATATCTTCACTGGGTCTTCCATCGGTGAGCTCGGCTCAGATGACGAGAGTGCATCTGATGACGACTCGGCGGACGATGGGTTGGGTTCTCCCAATCTCCGAGGCGCGTCTCCGAGTATGTCTCTGTTCGGCACCCCACTCCCCAGTGGAACGGATCCGTCTCAGCCCACTTCAGCCGAGTCGGGTCCTGAGGCATCTGGTTCGACGTCAGCTTCGTTGGCTAGCTCGGCGATGATACTTCTTGCCACGGCCGCGAATAATGCATCTCCTTCCGCGGTTTCCCAAGGGATGACTTCTGCTACGACGCCACGCCCCCAATCGTCGAGTCCGCTGAGCTCTTCCCAGTTGTCTTCGTCGGGTTCAACTCACTTGGAGTCCGGATCGCCGACCTTTTAGTTTTTATCTTCTTTTGACTGGGCGTCCCGTAGGTATCGTTCAGGACTTGATTTCGTAATTATTCAGTATATGTAGTTTCGACACAGTAGTATTCCATATAAACTCGGCCTGTGTCGTCCACTGAGTTATTGTAACTTTTGATGCAATAGCTGTTAATCATCATCTGCAACTTGCATCATTTGCAGACGGTTTTCGCGCTTCTTCTGTCGTAGATAGTCAAACAGGAGACCCCCACATGACAAATTCGACAGTGGTTCCCAAGTAGGCTCATCGTAGCCGACCCACTTAACTTTAAACTTCCGCTGTGATCGTGACGTACTCGTGGATAATGGTAGCTCATCGTCGAGAATTGCTTCGACTTCATACTGGTTTGTACTTGTGTCTGGTTCCCAGCTGTCTTCAGGCAGTAATTCTTCGTCAAAGTCAAATCGCCGAGTCTCTTCGAGGTCGGCGTTTAGCCTCGTCTTTGGTCTTCCGCCGAGTTCGGTGACTGCCTTCAGACGTGATACATGGACCACTGGGTAGAACCTATATCCACTCTTGTCGGGTAACTCCAATTCATAGGCGAATTCTTTCACCTTCTTCTTCACCCTGAATGGTCCATGCCATCGCTGGGCTAACTTCTTGGTCAGGCCCGACTTGACTCGCTCCATAAACAACCAGACTTGATCTCCTTCTTTGAACAAGGATTTGGTGGATTCATCGCCTGGTTCTGCAACTTCATCTTCGTCATCTGCTGTGTTGGGAATGGATCTTTTTCTCCTTCTTGCTCAACGCTTCGTTGTGCTCTCGAGCTCGTCGTGCTTTCTCTCGCACTTGGAACTCAGCTGCTAATCGAAGTGCGACTTCTCGTTGTCTGTTCGCTTCTCGGCGCCACTCGACTGCGTCCACCGAGTTGACTGGGCGTCCCTGTCCACGTCGTATTGAACTCGTCATAGCCTTGAGTGTAGACTTGGCGTCCCAACCATGTACCAGATAGAAAGGGCTTCTCGCCGAGTCGAATCTCTTGAGTTGTTGATAGCGTGTACCATCTTCTCGGCGATGTCATCCCAGTCGGCTTGAAGTGGGTCTTCCACGTAGACCCGTATAGTCTGAACCATTGTCTTGACTGACCTCTCTTGTTGACCGATGGCTTGAACTCAGCGTAGCTCTTGATCTCGACTGCATCATCTCGGAGAACTTTTGGAATACTTCACTCATAAACCTTGGATCTCGGTCGTGCCGTATCAGAGACGGGGCCCCGAACTGCCTGAAGACGCATTCCTCAAATACCTTGGCCACTTCGAGTGCTCCGGTGTCATTCATAGCCTTAGCGATAACGAATCCCGTGAAGTGATCCTGGAACAGCAGCAGTGCAGTATTGCCCCGCTGAGTTCGAGGAAGGGGAATCACGAAATCCATTGACACGACTTGGAATGGATGGTCTGACACCACATTTCCCGGCGAGTAACCTCTCAACTGTGGCTTGCTCTTACTGGTATTGCAGTCCTCGCAGGCCCTAACACGTTTCACCACGTCGGCGTAAAGACCAATTCAGTAGTAGTCGGCTTCGACTCGGTGATACGTTCTGACAATGCCTTGATGCCCTCCTTCGATCGAGTTGTGACAGTTATGAAGTATTTCGTCGACCATAGTTGACGGAATCAATGAGAGGTTCGGTTCGCCGAGTTCGCCTAGTCGGCGGGCTTCATCTCGGCGGTATAACAGGCCGTCTTCGCTGAGTACAAATACTTCTGCGACTTTGCCGGCATTCTGAGCTCGACGGTGTGTAAGGTCCTCAAATTCGCCTCTCAGGTACGCTTTCAGATCGGCCCACCTGAGTTCTTCATCTTGTGCCTTCGCGATTGGTCGTCTCTGCTCAGTCTGTACTGTCACTGGATCAATGTCGTTGGCATTCCTAGCTGTCTGGGCTGACTCCATCTGCGACCCTGTTTCAACATTCGGGGTCGTGTGGTTAGTCCGCCGAGTCGACGCCTTGCTGACTTGTTTGAATTCATCTCCACTGCTTTCAAACGCAGATTCTCCAGGATTTGTTGATATGGCTTCGTGATCCTGACTTCCCCCTCTTGCTCTAGCCGAGTCTTCATCCAGCTCGTCCTCAAAGTGAACTCGGCGTACTCGGCTACGAGTGACTGCCGTGACAATCGGGGTTTCCGCTGGGTTGTCTGTGGCATACAGTTCTTCGGCTACTCGGTTAATCATTCTCAGTTCTGCTTCCTATCCGTCCCG
>NW_003303700.1:476540-477781 GCF_000142945.1 Phytophthora infestans T30-4 | reverse complement strand
CGGAATTGTTCGCGAAAGGACATATCACGGTTGTGCTGACGCAGACCTGATGTTGCTAGATCACCTTTCCACGAATGAATCCCCTGAACCCAACGTGGCGGTAGTGGTCGTGAGCTATACACATCTTGGTAACTTTCCATTTGTCTCGAATTCCATACACCGTGATGCAAAATGGACAAGAGAGAGTTGTGCCAGGCGTCAGTTGCTGCTGACCGTTTAACACTTTGCACTCATATCTGGCATTACCCTCCTTCTTCATCTTGCGAAAGCTATTTGTCGCGACACGAATGGAAAACCCAGCTTTACTAGCAAACTCTCGACATCGTTGTAGCAGTACCGCTTTCGTTCCAAATGACTCTGGTGCAAGGTTAATCCCTCGATCGACAACCGATCCATACGTCTCAAGGTCGTTTCGTTCCAGACCCACGTTCAAGTCACTTCGTAGTAACCCCAGGTTTCGGAGAATTGAAACATCCTCCAGCTCAACACAACTAACGCGCAACGATTCGTGACGATCAGGTGTTCTGCTCTTCGACTTTGATGCATTCGATTTCTCGGAAGTAGTGGTGCTAGGTACAGCCACATTCAACGGTGCAGGTGTATCGTCTCGACTCCTTGTGTTACATGACGTTAGCTGGTCTCTTGCAGATAATGGTGACACGTTTGCAGTCTCCGACATTTTGGCTTGGCTAACAGTGCACGTAATCAGTCTTTGCGAGAGCTCAAAAAATGATTAATGAAGGGTCGTGAGCACCTCGTCCTGGCAAGGCGATGGGGTTTAAAAACTGATTGGCCAGGAGAAGTTGCGAAACGGACTGGCTGTAGAACGGTCATGTCTTCTTTTAGCTCGATCAAGTGGACAATGTTTCCTGGGTGTGAGCTCCACTGGAAATACTAGGCAGTACCAACAGTAGCAATAATAAGTATGATCGTACGATTGCGCCTGTGTGGCCTTGTGCGAATCGTACGATATTACTTTTAAGACTTTGATATATGTTCTTAAATTTTAAACGGTCATTCTAAATTTGATTATTTAATTTTAGCAATGATGCATTATATTTTTGGTGTCAATCTACTTATTTTTGAAAAACGCACCTACTTATTTTTCCATTTTGGATTGCTAAAGTTAATTCCTCCTCCTCTTCTTCTTTGCCTTTGTCTTTCGCTACATGTACTATTTTTGCTTCTGATACTTCTCCTTCTTTGTGTGAGGTATTGCTGCGGCTTTGCTTTCTAAAATG
>NW_003303700.1:473394-475178 GCF_000142945.1 Phytophthora infestans T30-4 | reverse complement strand
CATTTTTTACCACTTTTGTTAATAAAACGACGGCATTGGGGGGAGAAGTTTTCAGCCGCCGTTGTTCCCACGCGCCATTATCGCGGAGTTCGAGTCCGCGCGCCAGCGATAACACAGAAGGATTCCTTAGGAGTTCTGCCAATTGCCCATGTTAGATCCTTTTGGAATAAGTAGAAAAAAATTATTTATCCCATTATGAATACAAACAATGTACCACTATATATCTGCAGAACCTGGCAGCTTCCTTGGTATCCGTCGTTAAAAGCGTCAGGATACATCGCAATAATCTCTTGAAGCTCTCTACTGAGCTGCTCGACTTTCCAGACACCGTCACGAGGAAGATCCAGGCCGCACTGAGCCATGGACTTCTTTGCTCAATTTTCTCCGTTTTTGTCTTTCTCTAAGTTGACGAGGCGGATGCACTCAGCTGCCAGTTCGAGAAAGAACTTCTTCTCAGGGTTTGCAAGCTTTCCTGATGATGAATTGCCGGTCTTCCAATCACCATTCCGAATAGCTTCCGTATTCCGTCGCTCGGCAAGGCGACGCCAGTGGTTCTTGATACGCTGAATCGGGAAGCGGTTTGCGGGCTGGACTTTGTCGGTGGCGTTAGCAGGGAAAAGCTTCACCTTCGTCCGCAGTTCGTGAGCTGTGTCCTCGACGTCTGTACCGCAATGCCCACTAGCGTTGTCCGTCCAAAGAATCCGTCCAGACGCGAATGGTCCACCCGGTCCCCAGCACCTTGGGTCGCGCAGCCATTGACACATTAAGCGTCCATTGGTGAACGCACTCGGCGAAGTCCGGTAGCACACACCAGGCGTCGAATCGGCAAGATGCTGAATAGGGTAGCTAGAGTTCTTGTTCTTGAATATCAGCATCGGACACAGGATGCGTGCATCGCTACCCCCTTTCAAAAGAACACACATTGTGATGCCCTCACGACCTATAACATAAGCAACACAGTTAATTCAAATCATCACTGCGTAGATCCCATATTACATACCTGACACGACGCTGCGGTATTTGACGGACTGTGATCCAACGAAGTCCAGCGTCTTGCCATCGTCAAGGTCAATAACGAAGTGGCTCTCGTCCATGTTGTACTGCTGATCAGGGTGAAGCGTTCCTTCTTCAAACTGGCGCTTAAGCTCACCCATGTGCTTCGCTATAGATATGTCGATCTGAGCCTGTTTCTCAACGCTGACCTGCTTCTTGCCCTTGTGTCTCCTGTAGACGATGTTGTAGCGCTCCAAGAAGTCTTGAACGCGACGAGGAGTCTTAAGACTCGTAAATGGCTTGTTCTTGACACTGAAGCGAGAGTTGAAGCGTGGGTGCTCACTATCCTCAATGAGGACGACGCCCATTTCAGCGACAAGCTGGCTCGAGAGCTTGACACCAGCTCGCCGTAGTCTTTGAAACTCTGTCAGTAAGATTGGGCACAGCCACATCCAGTGCTCCGCTAATTTGCTGCCCCTACCATCCAGAGCTTTTACGACGAATTGATGTCGGATACGTTGTCTTCCACTCGCATACTTGAGCTGCTTAGGGTCCTCTAGGCTTGTAGCTGTGTCAACACGCTGCTTCCACCAGTCGCGAGCCTTGTTCATGTTCACCCTTCTATCTGAGGAGCGAAACAGCGAAGGAAAGAAGTCGATAGTTCTACCATAGAGACCTTTAGAACCTCGGAGAGCTTGATCCAGCTCCACCCCGTCGGTGCACCGTACACGATCGCAGAGAGGAACGACCTGCTGAAGCTTGCGCGGCACTTCTTCTACCATGCCTGTGGG
>NW_003303700.1:471970-472701 GCF_000142945.1 Phytophthora infestans T30-4 | reverse complement strand
TGACCCACCCTACTTGTTAAGTAGGTATAATTAGGAATAAGAAGTTGAGGGTTAGATCAGATATTAATACGTATTACAAGACGATGAAGCAACACAACAAAAAGTCATCGATGTAAGTAGGTTTATTAATCTATCTACGATGTCCGAGCGAGTCGCTTGCCCTGTTTGCGTTCGAGTTTCGTCAGTACATAGCCTCAGAAAAGCATGTCGGTCGCCAAGTCTGCCTGGAGCAGCATGACCCGACTCTCAAGGCCCGCCGAACTTCAGGAAGCTCGAGCAGCCCAAGCTTGCTTACGACGGTCGATTTTCAAGAGCTCGTCGTGGAGCTCTCGAGCAGCTTGCGCTGCGGTTGGTCCAGCATCAAGATTCTCCACCCATCCAGGGCTCTACGAGCTCAGTTCCAGAAGCAGTACCATATCCTGTCGCGGAATTAAGAGAGTCGACACCAACAGAGCCCCCCTCTCCACCGCTTGAAGAACCTCCAGCAACAAGAAGATCGCGGCGTGTGCAGCCTGCGGCTCCTGTCATCATCGTAATATCTGATGACGATGATGACATGCCCCGCAGAGACGAGGATACTGCCACCTCCAACAACTGCCCCATTTGCTTGGGTGTCCTTGAGAATCCGGTAACCCCGCCAAATTGCCTACACGCTGCATGCAGAGATTGTATGTCAGCACTTGTCGCCCATGCACTCAGCGAGCAGAACACACCTCTGTGCCCGCAATGCC
>NW_003303700.1:454934-457501 GCF_000142945.1 Phytophthora infestans T30-4 | reverse complement strand
GGGCGTCCTGCTTCGCCTACGAAGGCAAACAAGAAGTTCGCCTTATGCTGCAGGTTCAGCTGACTGTGGCAGCCCGGCATATTCCAACCCAGTCAGTGTTGGCGGGCCGCCGAGTTTAAATCACTCGGCGCGTAAAGGTTTTGCAGATCTTCTGGCACTAGCGACTTGTCGACGGAGTTTTTTACGAACGCAGCCAGCTTCTCATATTGACGAAACAGCTCGCACTGGCCGCCTTCATGGACTTGTCTGCAGAATTTGCAGCGTCGTCGACAGTAGTGAGCCGAGTGTCCCGTTCTTCCACAAGCTGCACAAGGTCCGAGCTGAGAGTTGTCGCGTGATCCATCTCCACGGTTCGACTGTTCTCGTTGGTTGTACGGTCGCGGAGGTCGATTCGCTGAGTTTCCCCAACTTCAATTTGAGCCATTCTGGTCTCCCGCCGAGTTCTCTCGGCGGTCCGGTGTATTTCCTTTATCATTAGAAACACCGGCGTCAATGTAGTCGTCGTCTTCCGCTGAGTCGTGTCCTCCGGACTGGTCCTCATCATCCCATTCGTCTTCGGAGTTGTACGGACTCGGCGGGTTCTGATCGATGAGTTCCTCCCCGTCAGAGTCAGCGTCTACGACTTGACTCGGCGGTCGCGGTTTTCTTCCTTGCGACTGCGCTTCTCATCTCGACGTCCATCTCGGCGTTCATCTCGGCGGCCCTGATCCTTCCGCTTATCGTCTCTGCCTCGTGCGATCACGAGGAGGTCGCGTTGCTTCTTGCGCTTTTCACCGAGGATCCGACGATTGATTATCTGTTATACCTTACTGATGTCTTCCAACTGCAAGGGGTACATCAAATCCATCACAACGTCATCACCACAATGCAGCAAAAAGTGTTCGACATGGTCAGCCGCGTCGGCGCCACCCTTCTCGTACTGGATCTTGGCTGTCCGAGCATACCCGTTGACTCGGATCAGGAAGTCGCAGATCGGCTCGTTGACTTTACGTCTCGCCGAGTAGTAACGAGTGCGGGCGGATTGGTCGAACTGTGAGCAATAATAATCCAGGAACGCCTCGCTGAGTAGTTTCCAACGTCGCTGAGTCTTCTTCGGCAGCTGCCTGTACCAACTCTTCGCCGCGCGTCCCAAGCATAGCGAGAAAGGTTCGCACCAGGCACTTTGGGGCATCCTGGTGCTCTTCATCTCGTAGATGAAACGCTTGAGCCACTGAAGCGACGCATCAGAGCGGTAGCGCTGTCCTTCGAACTCGGCGATTTTGTCGAGCGAGGCGTGGGTTCGGACTTCTAGGTACTGCGTCGAGTCTTCTTCAGCCGCGTCAAAGCTCAAGTTTCGAATGTAGTCCTTCACGGTTTCTTCACGGTTACCTCTCATGTCGAAGGCGTCGTCGTCTTCTTCATCCTCTTCGTAAGCCTCAGCCTCGTCAGCAGCGTCATACAGTTTACGGTAACGACCAACATTCCGCTGTCCACGACTCGGCGCTCGCTGAGTCGGGTTTAGCTTCATTGGAGTCAGCATGTGGGAGTCTTCGAAGTACGGAGTCCCTTGCGTAGCGCGGAATACTTCACGTCTCTTCGTCTCCGGGGTCTTCGGCAAAGGAATTTTGCTTGGGTCTTCGCCGAGTGGTTTGAACTCGGCTACTCGGCTGTACACCTTCTTCGTTCCACCAGAGGCCTTCTCCAATCCAAACGCCACTCTCAACTTCTTCTTCCATTGCCAGAGCTCAGCTCCGCCACGGGTCAGACTCCAGTCGGACAGGATGAGGCTGTTTGGTCGGCTGTTGCACCGATAGCCCATCGCCTTCAACAGCAACACAGTTTCTTCCACCAACTGATTGATGTTGGCTGCACGCACCGGTTGAGTTAACTCGGGACCCGACATCGGCCACTTCGCCTGCGCCATCGTCACAGGCGCGAACATCATCATCCATTCCGATCTCGTTCTCATCTTCTCGCCGAGTCGAGCCAACACTTTATTGGCGCTCGGCGTATCGGCGTTCCTCGTCGCTTTCGGGATAAGGGGCGGACGGTCCCCTTGAGCAACGCCGTGTTCTTCTTCATCTTCTTCATCGTCCGCACCTTCGTCAAGCTCGGCGGATAAGTTGCGCTCGACAGGACGTGGGACTCCCATGCGTCCCACCTGCAGCGTCAACTCTTCCACCTCGCCAAGTAGCTCGGCGGTAGTCTTCGTTTCTCCGAGCTCAGCGGTCTCGGCCTTCTCTTCATACTCTCCTTCACTTGCATCTCCGTTCTCGCTCTCCTGGTCTTGTCCATCCTCGTCGAACTGGACGGTTCGTCCCACCTCCATCGTCATGGCGATGAGTCGTTGATCCGCCGGTCCGACCCCGCGAGAGGCGATCCTCCAGCCGTCGCTGGGCTTCCGTCGCTCGAAGTTGCTGATCCCTTGTCCATCTTCACTCTTCTCTTTCTCTTCTCTTCCTCTTAACTTGGTTAGCTGACACCTATAAAAACAAGCACACACTCCTGTTCCCGGGTCGCGGCACCAGTTGTGTGTAGTAGAGCACACAAATACCGTCAGATGTGGATTCCTTACACAAACCACAACA
>NW_003303700.1:391911-454541 GCF_000142945.1 Phytophthora infestans T30-4 | reverse complement strand
TACCAATCAATACCCTACAAGCTATGCGTTTGGAGTGGGGGGGGGGGAAGATAATCCAGCCCTATGCAGGGACTTACCGGAAAAGTGTACACGTGTCTTGGACTAGGAAAATTCTGCTCTGTTATCTTCTGGGAGCCTTTTCGGCTCCCCATATTTAATCCTATGCTTCTCATACAAATATCTAATGAAATGTAGTCGTTTCGGATCTCTACCGACTCTTCAGCTGAGTTCCGGCGACCGTTGAGCTCAGCGGCTATCCGGATAACATATCCGGACAGATCGCCGAGTACTTACCGTGATCCTTTGCTCCTAAGCTCTGGGTTATCAGACTGAGCCGATTCTTGACCTAAAGTAGGTTGGTGTATGGTCGAATCTGGAAATTCCTACACCACATTCGCACAGCTGAGCCCAGGATGTGAAACATCCAGGGGATGTTGCTTCCCGTGTGTACACCCAACTCTTAGCACGGCCGCTAAGGTTGGAGAGTGCAAAAGCAACACACAGTCGCTCGGTCGAGATCAGAGCCGCGTCCATCGCGAGCTCTACTTCTCGGACCCAGAAGTGAAGGTTCTCGCCTTCCTTCCCTAACCTTCAGCCGTATTGGCTTCGGGTGAGGCGGATTTGCTTCCGCCGCCGGAGCCTGCAGGTTCTCCCGCACATGTGCGATGAGGCCCTGCTCGTACGCGTCGAATGCATTGACGCGCTAGAGCTGCTCAGCCGGTGTTGATACCACCAGGCTCTGCAGGGCCTCCATCCCGAAGATGCCTGCCATCTTCCGAACCGACTCGAACTGAGAGTCGTTCATATGGGAGAAGTCGTTCCTATCCATGGCAACGAACTTCGGAGAGGTTCAGGTAGTCTACCCGCGGTGGCGTGGATTGACAACTAGTGCTATCAAGTGTGACGGGGTCACACAGCACCTTGCGCTAGAGGAAGTTATCTTCCGAGAGTATACAAACTCTTAGTGAACGGCAGCTCACAGGTCCCCTCTTTAATTAAAGAGAGCGAAGTGACCTAAATAAGGTAGATTGTAAACTGAGTATATTTATAGGTAGGATAAGTTCGGGTTTATTGTACTCGTCAATGAACGTTGGACCAGATTATTTTAACATGCCATTTGAAAAGGCGAAACTTCTCGAGTTGGCTCGAAAATAGAACAAGGAGCCTGCGTAAATGTTCCTTAGCATCTCGTGCATCTAGTGATCTATTTGCGTCCTTACTAAGATGTCTGAGCCAAGCACCTCGCAGCAAGAGCGGGCGCCAGGCCAGAAGGATTACGTAGTACGGTGCTTAGACTCCATGTTCAAAGCTAAGGAAGATGACCTCTTCAGAGGGCAGCGAACCCGGGACCTGGTTGCTGAGTGTCTACAGATAGCACACGGCACTGTTACGACTGTGACGAGCACCTACAGAGCCGACAATGAGACCAAGTTTGAGGTGCACATCAGCCACTTAGCGGTGCCTGTTCCTTATCAGCTATTTAACGTTAACCTCTATTATTTTATATGTGAAATCAACGCGGAATACGACCCAGCAGAGCGAAGAATAAGGTGCCTGTTTAAATAAATATTTGTTTTTTTCCTTGCACTCAAATCGTTACAATCGTAATCGGATTTGCTGCTGTTCAGTTGCGTACTTTCTTGAACTTTCTTGCGCAAATCCATGTGGTTTTGGAAATTGCCCAATCAAATGACCGCCTCAAAGGCAACCCGTTTCCCGTAAATCTGGGGCATCTGGAAAGAGTTTAAAAATAGTCTTGAAGCGCAAAAACGACTGCGAATCAGCTTATTCTAACCACATTTTTGAAATCTACGCCCGATTTTACCCCTTATATCTAACTGTTGCTTAAGGATTTGGGTTGTTGAATCTTCAAATAACAGATGGCTACATTTTGGTCCAAGGACTTGTGACGAGTACAATAATACAAACTATTAGTTACCTATAGAAATGCAATGTCATTTAACCAATGGTTGGCTTTGAACGACCTTGGTACCTTGTATCGAATACCCCGGAGTATGACGTGTCATACTCCTGAAGTGTGAAGTGTCACACTTCATGTAACCAGGGTACACTTAGGGCTACGTACTAACAAGACCGTCACCTACAGTAACGGTGATCGCTATGGAATGCCAGTTGACGCACACTACGTGAGACTCAGAATTCTATGTTTCCTTTCCCATATTGAAGTGCTGTAGTGGACAGCCACGCAGCAGATAAGTAGGAAAATACATTGTGCTTCTTCGTTTGTCAAAGCTAAGTCCTCTGCAAGCCAAGACTTTCAGCTTAACCCTTGCTGAGAACCCCGCTGCGAGCCAAGGGTTGTCACTTTGCGATATCGCAAACCTTGGGGAGGAGGTGTTCCAAGAGCAAAGCAAGGAAGGCAAGAACGCAACAATGAGTGAAGAAGGTAACGAAGGCACTGGTGTGTCGAGATCCGTAACGTTTCAGGTTACGACCAGGAAGAAGACTGGGAGTCATGAGCGTGAGTTCATTAAGATCAGTATTCCGCGTTTCAGTGGCGGTTCGGCGCAGGAATGGCTCCAGTGGATTCAACAGTTCGAGCATGTTAGTAAGATGAAGAAGTGGTCGTCGGAAGAGAAGGCACAGCACCTGTGTTTGGTGCTAGATGACGAGGCATTAGATGCGTGGGTTGACACGTCTGGATCCGAAGACATGGCGGACCAGGACACGTTTGATGACGCGTACCAGAAGTGGGGTCACATGTTCGTGCCGAGCATGTATCACGAGCGACTGGAGGAGGAGTTGTTTCTCTTTGCGAAGAGACGCCATGAGTCTGTGGCTGAGTGTCATCAGCGAATGCGACAGATCACTCGAATGCTGAAGAATTTACCCACAAACGCTCTGGTTGTCGACGAGCAGTCGATGATCCGGACGTTCAAGCGGGCTATGCCAAATGAGTGGAAGACAGCATACGAATTCAGCGGTGTCCACCTCACCACCATGCCTAAAGCTGTCCAGTACTTTGAACGGCTTGAACAGTCTGAACGACGTCAGGGCAAGGAGCGTCATTCTGGAGGCTGGAAGCAGCACGGTAAGCAGAATGGTGGTAAGCCGCATGGCGGTTACAAAGGTAGCGGGAAGAACTTTGGGAAGAAGGATAAGAAGGAGTCCCACTCGTCAAAACAGTTTCAGTCACGGGAGAAGAGCAACGGTGACAAGTGGTGTAGTTTACACAAGACGAGCTCGCATTCTGATAGCGAGTGTTTTACGCAGAAGAAAAATACGTCAAACCACGGCGGTAATACAGTGGTCAGCAGCAAAGAAGATTGAGGAAGCGAAGATGACACTTGTGGAGGAGATGGATTCTGATTACTCGCTCAGTGACGAGAGTGAGTGTAAAGTCATCGGTAGTATACTGAAGGACAGAGAGCCGTCTAAGAAACCTCCTATGCGTCTCCGGTTCCGATTATGCAAGACAAGGCAGGAGCGCGTCGCACTCGTGGATACAGGATGCGGAACAAGCTTCATTAACGGGGAGTTACTGGCGGCAAATCGTGAGCTGGGCTTTGAGATGTCTCCGTCTGATCTGACATACGAACAGGTCGAGGGCTACGTTAAGGTGGCTGGATCGACACAAGTTCAATTTCGTTTGATGGATTTGAACTATGGGTCTCGAATTACGCATAGATTTTTCGTCGTCAACGATGCCAAGGACGAGATGGTGATCGGGCGGGATCTATTAAGTGCGCTTGGGGTAATTGTAAATTTCCGCGATGGGATAGTGGAATGGAATGGCAACACGGTGGCAGTGAACACGGGAGACAAGTCCACAGCAAGTGATGAAAATGGAGGTCCGAACATACAGGAGGAAGTGAAGGAGATCAACGACACCTCTGTGGCGCCTGAAGCTATGGTCGGGACAGCAGAAATTGATCAGTCCACATACGAGCAAGTAATCAAGCTGCTTAAGCAATTCGAGCAATTGTACAATGGGCATTTAGGGCGGATGAAGTTTCCTGACTATATTCTCCCTATGGCAGAGCAGTATACACCAATACAGGCACGCCCATATTCAATTCCAAGGAGCGAAGAAAACGCAGCGAGAAAAGAATTGTATCGACTCATGCAGCTCGACGTGTTGGAGCAGATATTCGATAGCGAATGGGCTTCGCCGGCTTTCTTCTTAAAGAAACCAGATGGGCGTCTGCGATTATTGACCGACTTCCGAGCTTTGAACAAGTTTTTGAAGCGTAACCCCTACTACGTGCCGCTAATTCGGGAAGTCTTGATACGTCTGGGCGGAGCGAAGTTCTTCTCCTCTCTGGACGCTAATATGGGATACTATGCTAGGCAGTTGGCAGAAGAAAGCAGACCGTTTACGGCATTCTGTACACCGTACGGGAAATTCCAGTATAAGAGACTCCCAATGGGAATCTCAACGGCGCCAGATGAGTACCAGGCGTGCATGTCTAGAATTCTGGGCGATTTGGACTTTGTTGTCGTCTATTTAGACGACATACTCATCTTCTCTAAAACTGCAGAAGATCATTTGGAGCATTTACGGGTGGTGTTCTCGCGTCTACAGAAGTTCAACGTGACGCTTAATGGTAAAAAGTGTCGAATTTTCTGTGCAACTGTGGAGTACTTGGGATTTACGATCAATGCAGACGGGATTAAGCCTCAGGAAAAGAAGATCCGTGCCATTCTCCAGATTCAGCGGCCGAAGAACAAAAAGGAACTACGTCGGTTTATCGGTATGATAAACTACTACAGGGAGATGATACCAAGAAAGACGGCGATGCTGAAGCCACTAACACGATTGACGTCTCCAAAGACGGCGTTTCAGTGGACATCCAGCGAGAACAATGCTTTTGAGGAGATTAAGAAGGCGTTGGCCAAAGCAGTACTACTGACATTCCCCAATTTCTCGAAACCTTTCGAGATATATGCAGATGCAAGTGGAAAGCAGTTGGGTGGATTGATTGAACAACAAGGAAAATTAGTAGCAGCTTACTCTAGAAGTCTCACTACCGCGCAGCAAAACTATACGACGACTGAACTAGAGTTATTATCGGTGGTGGAGATCTTGAAAGAGTATAGAACAATGCTGCTTGGATTTCCTATTGTGGTCCGCACGGACCATAAAAATCTCATTTATCCAACCGAGAATTCATTGCGGGTCAAGCGATGGAAATTGCTACTATCTGAATATCATCTTACCTGCGAGCATATTCACGGAAAGGAAAATGTTGCTGCAGATGCATTTTCTCGACTGGCGTGCGACTCGGAGCAGAAGATAGGAGAGACTGAGCTGGAGGCGCTCTTGATTGATCCTGTTGAGTGTGTTCTGGAGGGCAGCTACATCAAACAATACCAAAATGAAGATTCCGCTATCCAAGACATACTCCAAGCCTGCATGAATGGTACAAACGACCCGGATTACAAGATACAAAATATCATGGGTGCACGTCTATTAACTTACCAGAAGCGTGTATTAATTCCCACCGAATTACGTCAAGAACTGGTCGATTGGTATCACACTCAATTAGTACACCCTGGTGCCAAGCGCCAGTATCACACGATGAAGTCATTCTTTTATTGGTCGGGAATGAAGCAAACAGTGGTGAGCTTTGCGAGGAGATGTCTTACATGCAAGAGAGCCAAACTCCACGGTGGACCTCAGGATTATGGCAAGTTACCACCACGAGAAATGCATACAGTCGATCCTTTCGACGTAGTGCATGTGGATACCATGGGGCCTTACGGTAGTGATCGCTACTATGCGCTTACAGTGATTGACGAAGCTACAAGATGGCTAGAAGTCTCCATTCAAGAAAATAATCGTGGTAAAACCACTGCAGAGAACTTTGACGTGACGTGGTTATGCCGATATCCAAGACCAAAAGAGGTTGTGTTTGATCAAGGCAACGAATTTAACACTACAGAGTTTCGAGAAATGCTTGCCAGCTACGCGGTCAAGCCAAAGCCAATCTCCACCAAGAACCCTCAGGCAAATGCCATTTGTGAGCGAGTCCATTTAGTCATTAACAATGGTATTCGATGCTACCCGGAAGCAGATTGGCGACAAGTGATTCAATATGCAGCATTTGCAGTACGTGCGAGTTATCACACGATTTTGGGTACAACACCAGCACATTTAGTCTTTGGGCAGGACCTGATAACGCGGCAGCTTCATGAAACGAATTGGAGCTATCTCACGAAGCGCAGATTTGAAGCAATACTGAGAGATAATGATCGTGAGAATGCTACGCGTTTGGAGCATTTCTATCATCCTGGAGATCAAGTCATGATGCGAGTTGCAGCTAAGGATCGAGGTAACAAGCATCGTCAGGTGGCCAAAGGGCCATATTCTATTGTCGAAGTGCATGCTAACGGCACCGTAACGCTGGACTACGGTGTGACGCAGCAACGCGTCAACATACGCCGTCTCTTTCCGTGTTAATCGACAACTGGCATGGGGGTGAATAACAAGACCGTCACCTACAGTAACGGTGATCGCTATGGAATGCCAGTTGACGCACACTACGTGAGACTCCCTTTCCCATATTGAAGTGCTGTAGTGGACAGCCACGCAGCAGATAAGTAGGAAAATACATTGTGCTTCTTCGTTTGTCAAAGCTAAGTCCTCTGCAAGCCAAGACTTTCAGCTTAACCCTTGCTGAGAACCCCGCTGCGAGCCAAGGGTTGTCAGTACCCCGCTACACTCGCAGCGTGGATGATCAGTATAAGGACACGAATCGCGTTATTCGACGGACAGAATTGGGTGGGATGGCTTCAGAGATGGTGGAGAGCTATGTTAGTCGCTCGAAGTCTGTGTATGCGGGAGGCGAAGTGAACGGACATGCTCAAGTTCCAAGCTCAATTATTTACTCCGTTTAAGAGAAACACGCTGCTTGTGGAGAGAAATCAAAGCTGACGGAGGAGTCACGCTCGGACAGAATCAAAACGTATGTGATATTGTAAGTTTTGTGTTAAATTAATGGAGAAATTCAACTACTATTTTTTTAGATACTTCCACTTTTTGGTGTTGGCTCTCGAGTTGCTGCTCATAAATATCAAAGCTCTAACCACCACATACTATAGAATGTTGCTCTTGACTTTAACAGCTAGAGAACCAGATGATGGATCAAATTGTACAAGATAATAAATCAAACCATCCTTGCAACATTTAATCTTTAATGATATGAAAAACATCCATCTGTTTTTAAATCAGACTTATACTTTTATCAAATCTGTTATTAATCAGACTTACTTTTAGTCTTTAGAGTCATGGCTACACTTTACGAAAATACATGTAGGCTACATGATGTAGCACCATTCTAGCCCTCTGTTTCACGAGCGAATGGTGTCGAACAAGGCATTCTGCACAAACTGGTGGCGCGACTTGACGAGCTGAGAGTAGGACGAAATCACCACGTCCCTGACCGAGTTCGACTTTGTCTGCGACGTCTCATGATCTCCATCTGGATACAGACACAACTGCGATCTCGCCTGACAGATACCCGACGTCGTGCCACCATCAACAGAGTACTTCCTCATGACACAGCAGCCTCCTTCTCTGGTTACATGGTGCCACCTTCCTGACACAGGACTATCCACCGTCCACTCGGAGTAACCTTCCATCATGACAGCCTAACCTTGACGTGTCATGAAGCGTTTGATCACGCCGTGGGTATCGATAGTAACCATACTCTTACAGTCGATCTGCACTGCTACACGTGTGTTCTCGGCCAGAATATCGTCAGAACGTCGACTGACTATCGACTGCTCCCCATCAGGGAATCGCCCTTCTTCGATGAATGTCCACATGGTACTCGAGATGGTTTTTTCCTCGAAAGGCAGCAGCTCCAGCCTTATAAACTCCACAGCCCCACGTTCGTCGTTTCTCGTCTGTATTGTCTGTATCTATCGACGTCATAGGCTGATACATGGCTCTATAAGCATACTCCAGTTTATGGAATCTGGCGTCTAATCTCCTCTCCATCATGTCGAACACGTGGGTCCTGCAAGCTCGCAGCGTCCCCAACTCGACTCTTAGAGTTCCCGACAAGACCCTTTGAAGCTCCTTTAGCTGATATTCTCCAGTCGCCATGGCCAGTTGGAGGGCCTCGTATTGTCGCATAAACTTAGATCGAAGCTGCATGTTCTCGTTCTGAGCCAGGATGCACCGTTGCTTCTCTACTAACGCTGAGGTTTTCTCTTTCTGAAGATTAAAAAAGTGGGAATTATCGCTAGGAGACGTTTTCTTCATTTGCAGATAGACCACACGGGTTTCCATGGCTTGTGTTTGTTGACGTAGCAGCTCGAGCTCTTGTTTGCGCTTGAGCCACGACGGCTGCTTCTTTTTTTTGGTCTCAGGGTTGTTCTGACTCGGATGGGTCGCTTGTTTGCGCTTCTTGGGCAATGGTGTGACTTTGCTAGTGTTTGGCTTCAGTGCGTTATGGTCAAGAGCATCCATATCGTGCAGGAAGCTCTCCACGAGACCATCGCTGGAGCCTGTAGACGGGGACAAGAACGGCATGGAGATGTCTTATTCTGAAATTATGGTATCGTACCGGTATTTGAATTTATGCTCCCGACGGTACCGCTCTTTTTTAATTTCTTTTGACATCCGAAAATAATATCACGTTGGAAAGGAATTTCTATCACTATAGACAGGGAGAGGCAGTCGACAACCATGCCCAAGGCCGTCGACGACGCGTCAGACTCTATGGCAAGTTCCGCTGGTCCGTCCTTCTGGCCTGCCAGTGCCACAATAAAGTCGAGTAAAGGATCCAGTCCGAAACCCAAAAAGAAGCGACGACGCGACCGCAACCGACCGATACATGAGATCCACCGGCTACAAATTCAAGTGAAAGAGATGGAGAAAAAGCTCCATGGCTTGACATCCGAAGATTCGAGGGAGCTACAAGCTCTAAAGGAGAAGAACGAAGCATTAAAAATTAAAGTGAAAAAGAGTGTCGAGGACACAGCAGCCGTGGGAAAATTGCTACAGACTCAGGCCGATCAGTTGCTGCAAGCTCTGCCAAAGTCGCTCACTGTCTCGGGCGCCAATTTAGTTTACGATTTAGTGGAAGACGACGCGGTTTTCCAGTTTCTGGCAAGGACAGTGGACGGCCATTATGTGGATATGGATAGAATTCTGCTAGATGCTGGCGTAGGGGGAACAACCACCGAGATCTTCGACGCGCGAGTGTCCAGACCCACGTCGACGACCACCTCGGAGTGTGTCTTGAAGACGAGGATGTGTGCGTTTCTACCGTACGCGATAGAGCAAGTCAAGAAGGCCATGTGGAGTCGAATGGAGAGTGAAGCAGCCATTCTACCGAACACAGTTCACTCATGCAAAGATCTGGTACGATGCTAGTTTTGTTCTAATTCTGGAAGATTTCTAGATTTTCTAATTTTTCTTTAATTTAGGGTCTCCCTCTTGGAAATGCATCAAATCTGATCGTCTCGAAGCGGCAAGTGCATCTGGACAACGCGTCGTTTACTATTCGATTGGCGCTGAAGGAATTCGCTGAACCGGACCGCTTGGTGTACGTTTGGGATGCTGCGGGGGACTGGCCGCAGCCGAATACTGCGCTTCACGTGACCACGCGCGAGTATGGCTGGTGCTACTTTGAACCCACAGACTCCCCTAATCTCAGTATCTTTCGAAGTCTTGTACTAGTGCGCTCCACGACTACACCGACGGTGGACGAAACGGTTCTGGAGCTTGTCATGCAGTTGTATCGACATACGATTGAGGCGAGATACCAACAACTTGAGAACACGCTAGTGGATGCGTCGATATGCTCCAAGAAAACTCCATGTGTTGCAGAATCGGCTGTAAAGGATGTCTATTGCGTTCAAGACGGAAATACGCATCTTCCTTTAAAGTAGTTTTGAGCTCTTTTAATACACTGAATCACCATGTAAGCTTTGGAATGCAAGGGTACAATTCATTTGGCTTCCAGACTTACAGCTAAGATTCTGAGTGGTTCATAAAGCCAAGTGAAATGCTGTTACTAAGATCATCTCCACCGGTGCTTATCAAACCGCACATTTGCTCCGGAATAGCCAGAATGTACTACGTAATAGTTAAATGTACTAGTAAAATTTTATTCGAAAAAAACATCGATATAATCTTTGTTTAATTACCGGTACTGCAGGTACAATATCATAATTTGGGCGTTGAGTGTCAACAATACTCCCGTGACGTGGTCATCATCGTCCGTTACGAGAGGTAATTACCAACAGTGTGAAGTGTGGAGGAAGAGCCAGGACTGCGTCCAGCTCAAACCTGAGGCTCAGGTGCCTCCAGGACGCGATGCTCGCGTCCAGAAGCCGGACTTCGACGGACCATTGGCTGGCGAGCCGCCAGCCCCATCCTACTGCTAATCCTACCAATATATGTTACCGGGGTTTTTTTCGTGTGCTGCTACACACTCGACAACTTGCGCCGTCAAGAGCAAGCAGCAGCACTCGGTTTTCTCCCCTGCTGGACTTTCAGTCCCTGCAGCTTACTGTTGTAACGACTTCTTCCTTCATCACAATGGTCACCACTCGGCGTAGCCGAGGAGCGACCATCACTCAGGTTATGAGCCCAAGAAGGAGAGCTAGAAGCCCAGGCCAGAGTACGCAGAGCTCGCGCGCGTCCGACGAGTTGCAGTTGCCTGCAAGAGCAGACGAGACAACGTCAGACAAGACACATTCGACGTCACAAGCATCATCAACCCGAGTTGAGCAACAACTCGAGCTCTTATTGGCCCAATTCGGTACCGTTATGACTACACTGACAAATCAGCAGCAAGTGCAGAACATTCCAGTGGAAGCATCCACCCGACGCCCACAAAGGCAGCTCATTCAAGAATTCTCAGCGGCTCGAGCACAACCGCAGCGAGTGCCGACGCCGTACGGGCCCCGCCGAGGAAACCCAAGCACAGAGGAACTTACCGCCGGCGCCAGCACGCGTCAGAGCGAGCCGCCAAGAAACCCAAGAACGTCCGAGGCTGCAGCGCAGCCAGTCCAGACCGAGGCCGGGACCGACTCCGCTACGGACGAACCCATGGTTGGAGACCACAGATGCACGCGGTGCATGAACCAGATCGGACACGTGCAGTTGAGCGCAAGACTTACCGATACCAACTACCAGACGTGGCGCGTCGAGATTTGCTCCATTCTCGACGTCGCACACCTCTTGGACCCCACCATGGAGCGCGAAACGATGGCAGACCAACGTAACGAAGGACAGCGCGGCTGTTTCAAGCAACGACTGCGTGTTGCTCAACGTGAACCTACGATGGGACTTAGTCAAGAGCTACAGATGCGATTTACAAGTGTTATTCAACGTGCTGATCCTATCCTACTGTGGCGAACACTGGAAGATCATTTTGATAACCATCCTGGCGTAAACAGCGTATTTCTCAAGCGAGATATGCTGAATCGTCGCCTGCAACGTGACGAACGACTTGACGATTACATTCGTGACATCGACGACTACCAACAGAGACTTCGCCGCGCAAACAAGCAGCTGCCTGAGCAGGAAGCCGTCTCTATCCTATTGTCAAATACAGTGGGTGTGTACCCAGCGGTGGTAAACGAACATGAAGTACGTATTGGACGTGATGAGTCCATTACGTGGGAGCAAGCGATCAAACGTATTCGACTCGCTGACCACTCACGCCAAGAGACTGAGCTACAGCAAGGACGTGGTGGAGGTGGACGTGCCGTCCAGCGAGATGTTGCATTTGTTGGTGGCCGTGGCGACGGACACAACGACCGAAGAGGCCGTCGAAACATGAGCAGCAGCCAAGCACGAGGCAACAACAACCGCAACAATCGTCGCAACCGCAGCTCATCGCCGCGTGGGCGGAACAAACGGCAGAAGAGCAATAGCTCATCCAGTGCGAGGGATGACATCGCCAAGCGAAAGGCGAAGACGAAGTGCAACACGTGCGGAGAGCAAGGACATTGGAGTGGCGATCCTGAGTGCCGCCAGCGTGGCAACAATAACAACAACAACAACTCGAGCAACCCGCCGCGCAGGATGATTGATGTCGTTACTGTGAAGACAGCCAAGTCGGCTGCACCGACTCAAGCTGAAGGACAAGAGCATGTACTCGCGGTGCGTGACAACTTCAACTACAAGGACAAGGACAAGGACCCGGACATGGTGGAGTGGGTGTTGGATAGCGGCGCGCAGACCAACGTCTCGAGCGACCTTACCTTGTTTACGGAGCTACACGAAGACTCAGTTGCAGAGCTAGTCTTCGGCAACGGCACAACCGAGCGCGCAACTGTGGGGCACAGTGCTTATGCAAGTGCTGAACGAGCACACGGGCAAGATCGAGGAGCGCCTCCTTGGTGACGTGAGCTACGCCAAGGTCGGCTTCCTACAACCTGATCTCGCAGACCCTACATGCAATTCAAAGGAAACTGCCAGGTGCGCATCTCGCACGATCAGAAGACTACGTGGCTGGTCAAAGGACACCATTGAAGCTGCGCTTCAAGTACATCCGCGGGATGTACAGCATGTAGACCGCAACGTCAGAGCAAAGAACCGTGATGAGCGTCAAGGCCAGTGAAGCTGAGAACCCCATGACGTTGCTGCACAACCGCATGGGCCACGTAAACATGGAGACTATCAAGACTATGGCAGGAACCTATAACTTTGGCATCAACATGCAGTCGAAGAATTTTGCTCTCTATGAATGCATTCCATGCTTAGAGTCAAAGACGAAGCGCATGAGCTACAAGCGCAAGCCGTCTCGCTCTGCAAAACCCTTGCACAAGCTTTGTGTCGACCTATGCAGTGTTGGAGTGGATACAATATCGAAATCAAACCAGTTTCTATTGATTATCGACGAAGCTACGAGATACAAGTGGGGATATCTATTAGCCTACAAAGACGAAGCCACGGAGCTGATTCAGAAGCAGATTCGCTGGATCCAGAACCAGTTTCCGAAGGCGACCATCAAAATGCTGCTCTCCGATGGTGGTGGCGAGCTCGTCAGCATGAAGCTCGAGACCTTCTGCAAGGACCTCGGCAACGACACGCGTTCCACCAATCCCTACAGCCCGCAGGAGAACGCTATCGTGGAGCGCACGAACCAGACCGCCATGCGGGAGGTCAGATCTATGTTACAAGCTACGTTTCATTATGGGGAGAAGCCTTCCTACATGCAATAGAGACGCTCAACAAGACGCCGACGCCGGTGTTGAAGGACCAGCAGTCCCCGTACGAGGCCCTGTATGGAGAGCGGCCAGACCTCAGGGTGCTGCGCACGTGGGGGTGCTTGGTGCACGCGCACATCCCTGATGATTCTCGGCAGAGAAAGGAGAAGCTCACTCCAAGGACGCAGATGTGCTTACTACTTGGCTACAGCGAGAAGACCAAGGGCTATAAGCTGCTGAACCTGCGCACAGGATCAGTGACGACGTGCAGAGATGGAAACATGAAGGCACATGAGAAGTACACGGTGAGCACTGTGTATATTGAGCAACTTCCTGCAAACACCTACGCTTACGGAGACTACGACTTACCTGCGGAGATCCCGATCGTGCCGATCCGGACGACAATGTCTACGTACCTGCAGCTTCCTGCAGAGCTTGCAGAAAAACGAGCAGCGGAGATGGCGAAGCTGGCCACTGCTGGTGAGAGCCATGACCAAGGTGTTGAAGTTGAAGCCGAGTCTGCGACTCGAAGTGATGACCCACAGCTACCAAGCGAGGACGCTAAGAAGCCAGCAGCTTCAGTGGGAGGTTCCAAGCGGAAAAAAAACAAAGGGCAAGAATAAGGCGAAAGCATGTGCAAATCGAGTGGGAGCTTCGAAGGCCAAGGACAGTCGATGTGATGCTCACGAAGACGAGAACTGGGAGCCATGCACGACGCAGAAGTCGTCGCCAGACGACAGTGCAGCTACGTCGCGACCGAAGCGGAAGCGACAACCATCCGCCTGACTCAAGGACTACGTAGTGACGAATGTGACGAAGCAGAACGTCGAGGATGTGCAGATCCCCATTAGTCACAAGCATGCGGCAAGGTCAAAGAAGTGGAAGGAGTGGAAAGCAGCGATGCAAGTTGAGATGGACTCACAGCAGCAGCACGAAACTTGGGTGTTCGTGCGACGCACGGAGGCCAAGGGCAAGCGTGTCATTTCGTGCAAGTGGGTGTACGCGCTCAAGAGAGACTCTACGGGCCGTATTAAGCGATATAAAGCTCGACTAGTGATCAGAGGCTTTCTACAACGCATGGGCATCGACTACAGTGAAACACACGCACCTGTTATCAGACTTGAGACGATCAGATGCGTGATCGTATACGCGCTGCAACGCGGATGGGCCATCTTGCAGTTCGACGTCAAGACCGCGTTCTTGTACGGTGATCTCGACAAGGAGGTCTACATGGAGCAGCCTCCAGGCTTTGGAGAAGACTCTACGCGCTACGTATGCAAGCTACAGAAGAGTTTGTATGGGCTAAAGCAAGCGCCTCGCGTTTGGAGCAAAACATTGCACAAGTTCCTGACGAAGATCGGATTCGAGCTCCTCGACTCTGACTACGGACTCTACGCCAGGAAAGTGGGAGGAGAAGTCACCATGTTGCTCACGGTGTACGTCGACGACCTACTGCTCCTCGGCCCTAGTGACCTTTGCGCTAAGGTTGCTAAGCAGCTCAGTGAGGAGTATGAACTCACATCTCTCGGACCAGTCAAGTATCTACTAGGAGTGGAGATACTAATCGACAGCGAGCGTCGACATGCGGTATTTTGCCAGCGGCAACATATTACGGAGGTGCTAAAGCGATTTCACATGGAGGGTTGCAGCGCGGTTGCAACACCGGAAGCGCTGCGCGCTGAGGTGGTCACAGATGCGAAAGATGACTCCCCGCCCCTGTACCGAGAGCTCGTTGGTGCACTACAATATCTGGTCTCAGCCTCAAGGCCGGACATTGCGCACGCTGTGCGTAATCTCAGCAAGTACCTGTCCTGCTTCAACCACACACACTACGCTATGGGAAAGAGGGTGCTACGCTACCTGAGTCGTACTCAAGACCACGGCTTAGTGATGGACATTGTTATTGGGAACGACGTCAAGCTGACGTGTTACACCGATGCTGACTACGCTAATGACCCTGATGACCGAAAGAGTGTTAGCGGGTTCGTGACGTTCGTCAATGATAACGTGGTTTCGTACGGATCAAGAAAGCAAGAGATTAACGCACAGAGCACAACGGAAGCAGAGTATATTGCCATGAATGAAGGCACTAGAGATCTACAGTGGCTACGTGGACTCTGTGAAGAACTATGCTGGGAGTTCGCGACTCCGGAGATTATCGGCGATAACAAGTCGTGCATCTATCTGACTGCCAAGCCTGTCAAGCACAGCAAGAACAAGCACATTATGAACAAGTTCCACTTGGTGCGCCACCTTATGGAGGACGAGCAGCTACGGATTCGCCATGTTGGCACCGACGACATGATCGCCGACGCGATGACGAAGCCATTGCCGAAGGACAAGTTCGAACATTGCCGTGATGGGATGAAGGTGCTGCGCATCGACCGTCAGCAAGGCTCAGCTCGCTCAGTGGGAGCCAAATATCATCGCCATGCGTGAATGCAAGCTACTACTACCAGTTCATGCATGCGAAGGACAAGAAGGAGGAAGAGCGCTACCAAGGACGAAGCGTCGTGCTGCAGCGCAGCTAGAAGATGCCAAAGACATCGTGGTGAGCTCTATAAGGTGATCATGTTGAAGCTGCGCTTCGACTAGATTAAGTGGGAGTGTGAAGTGTGGAGGAAGAGTCAGGACTGCGTCCAGCTCAAACCTGAGGCTCAGGTGCCTCCAGGACGCGATGCTCGCGTCCAGAAGCCGGACTTCGACGGACCATTGGCTGGCGAGCCGCCAGCCCCATCCTACTGCTAATCCTACCAATATATGTTACCGGGGTTTTTCCGTGTGCTGCTACACACTCGACAACTTGCACCGTCAAGAGCAAGCAGCAGCATTCGGTTTTCTCCCCTGCTGGACTTTCAGTCCCTGCAACTTACTGTTGTTACGACTACTTCCTTCATCACAATGGTCACCACTCGGCGTAGCCGAGGAGCGACCATCACTCAAACGGGAGATGATGACCACGTCAGCTGCCTGTCTAAACCTACAATTTATTAATAAAGCACAAAACAAGTTACTTAACGTTTTAATCATAGGCGCCAGAGATACTGCCGAAACGATGCTACCTTGACGACAGCCTTATGACGATGGTTGACGACTTGTGGAGTCTGCTGAGCCCAAGAAGTAGTCCATTAAGCATCACTCGAATTTTTCAAGTTAACCAGACGACACGGACGGTGTAGTGGCAGCGAAGAAGAAGCCCAAGACGAAGCGATCGCTGCCTAATCGCAATAGACCTTGTCACGAAATAAATTTATAAATATATAAATTAGCACGCCTGTGAGGACAAGCCGTTGAACTGGAGAACGAAATGGAGAAACAGACTACGAAAAACAGTACGAAAAGCGCCATGATCAAGCTGAAAACGATGCCCCGCGAGAGCTGTGCTGACATTCAAGCACTCGAACAGAATTTAAGCACTCATAAGCAAGAACTCGAAACCTCCCATACAACATGACTCAGGAACGAAGATCTCGCAATGATGGCGCGAAGTCTGGGATCAAAACATAGAGATGAGCCAAGTTCTTCGTCTCGCTAGGCAGCATCTGCCATTTTTTGTTCCAGCAACGCAACGGAGCACATTGGTGCCACTCTTAAGTCCCGGACGTTGTTTTTCTAGCCTTTCAAAAGCGACTGCATCGTGGGAGACATTTAGAACGTTGTCGATGTGTAACAAGGCGTTCGACTCCATTTGGAAATCTGGCGCGCTCAACTTTAGCAAGCTCCTGATTTATTGCTGACCCGGACTTCCCTCTCGTCTCGCGTTGCTATTTAGAAATTACAAGTCATACTGGGTGACTTCCGTGTGAATGGGAGAGAAGCACCAAAGAGGGCAGCGTATGTCTCAGCTATAGCCTCGTGGTCCACGTATCCACGAGTCGTGAATACGACCACACAAAACGTGTTATCCGGTGAAAGTTACGGGACAGTGGAGTCTTTGATCAATTCGTACCACAACTTCATCGTTTCTCGCCTCCAAGCACTTGACTCACTCAAGATGCGATACTAAACTCAAACGTCGTTTATTAAAGGCAGTCTGCCTAGGATATCATTATTCATTGCTATGCAAAATGATCATCCAGTGCTCCACCTATACTTGTCGTCACTCTGTCGTTCTCTCAAACTTAGCTTGCTCTTCTTTCCACTCCTTCTACTCATTCTCTGTACAAACCAAGGTCCTCGTGTCTACCCTCCAAAGTTAAAGTGGAAAGTGCGGCCACCCTGCTGGAAAAAGTGTGCGTTGTTAAATGGGTTTCCACGCTGTTGCTGTTGTTGCGGGTTGCCTGTCACATCCTCGCCTCGGTCGTACATAGCACGAGTTTCTTCGTTCGACAAGATCTCGTAGGCTTCGGCGATATCGTGAAACTTTTTTTCCACTTCTTCCCGCTCGGATTCGTCCTTATCCGTGTGTTTGTCCGGGTGCCATTCCAGCGCTTGTTTACGGTACGCCTTCTTGATCTCCTTGGCTTCCGAGTTGCGTGACACACCCAGAATCTTGTAGTAATTCTTGGTCTTACTCTGCTTCAAAGCGGCCTCCGCCTGAGCCACTTTTTCCTTAAACTCGCGACTGTCCTCCAGTTCCGCCGCGCGGTTTGCGGACCGCACAGCGTCCTCGTACAGCTCTAAACCGATCTGAGCCTCGCTTAGTTTGGCAAATGCGAGAGCGTACCCATTATCGATTGCCACGGTCTTCTCACAGGCATCTCGAGCCTGTTTAAAGTGCTTGAGATGGAGCTCACTCGAGCACAATTGCAGAGAAAACTCCTTGTTCATGGCAGAGTGGTCCGCGTCAACTTCCAGAGCGGATTGCCACTCTGCCACGGCTTCACTATGCGCGCCACGCTGCTGGGCGTCTTCGGCACGATTAATATATTTCAGTACTTTTTTCAATCTCCTGTAGAGAGACTTGATGCCTTTGTGCTCGGGGTCGGAGTGCAAACCTTGGCGGTAGTGCGACTGGGCCGCTTCGAGCGACTGTTTGTCGCCCAGAGAGTACAATACCTCGCCACGTTTCTGCAACGCGATGAGATTGGACGGATCTAGTTTGAGAATGGAGCCCAGGTCGGCAATTGCGTCGTAAGGATTTTGCAGGGACACACTCAGTTGCGCACGCTCGAGTAGCAGTGGCACACTTGAGATGGCTGAGCCTTCCAGCACTTGTGTCAAGTAATTGTACGCTGACTGGTAGTCTCCGCGCGTGTGCGCACGCTCCGCTTCGTCAATGTTTGACGCACATTCTTTGCTTTTGTCCAGTTGCTCAGCACCAGTTGCCTCCTTCGGGTACAGTCTAGATTTTGAAAAATAGCAATGCAGAGTTATATGAAAATTCACGATAAATCACGAAAAAAGTTTTGTTGCCAACTCACTCGACCACTGTCTGGAAATCTTGCGAAGCCTCGGCGCATTGTCCCAGCATCATCAGCAACTTGCCACGCTGAAGTCGGCCCTGTTTGTACTTGGGATTTACATCTAGCGACGACGACAAGTCCGACAGGGCATGCGAGTACTTGCGCTCGCTCAAATAGGCACGGAAGCGCTTGTAGAAGTTGCGCTCGTTCCTGGGCTCCAGTTCGATGAGTTTGGATAGCAGCGTGATGGCTGTTTTCATGTCTCCACCGGCGAACGCATTGTCAGCGGCAACTCGGACTTTTGCCACTGAGTCCGGGTTTGCCTCTGCGAGCTGAAAAATGGCAAGTGTTTTTAAACATATTAGCGGAATGATGGTCTGGGAATGTGGCAAAGTACCGAAATCGCCAGCTACTGGAGGGGTCAAGCCGCGAGCGGTAGAAGGAAGGTTGTCTGTTGAGCGGCACGTACGTTGGTGGCGCAGAATGCGACGAGGACGCCTGCGATGAGAGCTAATACGCGCATTATCCCGGTTTCCCGACGATTCGGATTTGTTGCGTCGTGCTGAAATCCCGGCACCTTTTCACACTTGAAATTTGTAAAGCTCATACTAAGTACGAATAATGGGGCTTTGCACTTTTGGCAAGATGGACACGTGGCTTCAACTACGAGCCTGTTGCCAGCCAATGCATTGCCATTTTTGTGATCATGAAAATGACATGTGGCTGGTTGGTTCACTTCAGTTTTTCTCGAACGTTCCGCAAAGGACGACAAATATGCAACTACCAGAAATGAAAAACTGTGTTCATGTATTACATGTATCAAAGTTACTCGAAAGTAGGCACGACGGCGTTCGTGAAGCGGTCGCGATCATGAGGACGGGTAAAGTCGACGTTCGGACCCGCCAGGACGATTCCGAACGGGTTCAGGTGCGTATGCGAGCCATAGTAATGCATGGCGATGTGAGGCATAACCACGGTCTTCGCCATACGGGGAAACTGGTAAATTTCGCGAACGTACTGCATAAAAAAACAAGATAATTCTCAACAATAATAATATTCTTGCAAAAGTTGCCGCAATACATACGTTGCTGAGGTTCGGATACTGCTGGATGAGTTTCTTGTTGGCCTTGAAATGCACGACATAGACCTCGTCGAACCGCACAAGAGTCGGGAAAAGCTTCAAATCCGCTTCGGTGAACCGATCGCCGACCAAAAACCGGTACTCAGACAGGATTTTCTCGGCACGGTCAAGACCTGCGAATACCTTCTCGACCGCAGCGTCGTAGAGTTCCTGCGTTCCGGCAAAGCCGCACTTATAGACGCCATGGCCCACGTCGTTGTAGATCCATTCATTGATCTCATCGATCTCTGAACGGAGCTCTTGGGGGTACAGATCGAGCACCAGATCAGCGAACGCGCTGTTAAACATTCGCACGATGTCTGCGGAATCGTTCGACACGATGGTGTTCTTCTTCTTGTCCCACAGTAACGGCACCGAGTAGGCTGTTTTCTCGGTCGTACACTTTTCATAGAGATCACGGATAAAGCGTGCATTGTTTACAGAGTCGGAGGTGCAGCCCTCAAACGAGTACGATCCGTGGCCTGTTGGGCCTGTAAGGAAAGGTGTAGTGGCAGGGTCCACAAACGTCCACCCAGAGTGGGTGTCATCCTTGTCATCCGGCCGCGTGCGCTGCATCAACGGGTGCACTACAGACAGCCCAATGATGTCGTCCAGTCCTTTCAGATACATGGCACTCAGACAGCGAGAAGCCCATGGACATGCGTAGGAAACGTACAAATGGTACCGATTAAACGCACAGAATCAGTTTTCTTCTTCTTCTTCTTAATATGTAGAAACCACCAGCAAAGAAACGTACCAGCAGGAAAAACAGCGTTGCTGCTACGCTCGATAAAGTTGCGGAACTTGCTGGCCGGCTTGTTCTGCGCTTTGGCTGTCTTGAACACAAATCCCTTCACTGACATGGTTCACGTTGCTGGGAGTCTTTTTAAAGCTGCTTGATGAGCTGGTCGCCAATTGGAGAATGATCATTCCATTGCCCAGTCGACTGCTAATTTCGTACTGGGTGGTCAACAAATTCATGAGCGTCAACAAAAGAAATATCGGTATTTTCAAACGGATACCGGTACGAACGCTTCCGCAAGGAAAAAAGAAAAATAGTTATCCGTGGTTGGATTCAAATGCGTGTGAGACGCGTAATAGTGCATCTTGATCTGCTGCATGTCCACTCTTTTCGCAATCGGTGGCATCTGGTAACGTACTGAGCAACCAAGCAAGTAGTCAACTAATGCCCTGGTAGCCGCTTTCTACTAAATAAAACGTCACGTACATTGTTGAGGTTCGGGTATTGTTCAATGAGCTGCTTGCTAGCCTTAAAGTGTATCGCGTATACCTCGTCAAAGCGGATTAACGTCGTAAAAAGCGTCAGGTCAGCTTCACTAAACCGATCTCCAACCAAGAATCGATGCGCGGCCAGAACTTCCTCAGCACGGTCCAGACCGTTAATTAAACTGTCTACGGCTTCAAAATACACTTGAAGACACCATTACTGACGTCGTCGTGTACCCATTCGTTGAGCTCGTCGATCTCTGACTGCAGTTCTTCGGGATACAAATATACTTTTGACGGCACTTAAGTTGTTAAATGAACAGTTAAACATACGCATGAAATCTCCTGACTCGTTCGATACGATCGTCTGGTTTTTCTTGTCCCAGCAGCGGGACTGTGTACCGAGTTGGCTCAGATGTGCACTGGTCGTACAAGTCTCGGATGAACTTGGCGTTAATTAATTGTATCTGGAATACAGCCCTTTGACGAGTAAGAGCCAATACCCGAAGGTCCTGGCCGCGTTGGCGTCGTCTTTGGGTCGGCAAAGGTCCAGCCGCAGTGTGTATCTTTTTCGAAAATGGGGCGAGTTCGTCGGAAGACCAGATGCACCACTGAAAGTCCAATAATGTCGTCTAGTTTCTTAAGATATATAGCACCGACACAACGCGAGGCCCAGGGACACGCCAATGAAACGTACAGGAGATAGCGGTTCCTCTCTGCAAACACAGCATCGCATTAAGCGAGTTTTTAGCTAACCGACAACCGATTATTTTTTTGTCGTGTGAATGTTTTGGCGAGGCACCCACCAGGTGAATAAACGGCGTTGCTGTTGCCCTCGATCCAGTTACGAAAACGTGAGGCCTCGCGCTGGAAGGTCATTGTGGAAGATCGCTTTTGCTTTCTACAACAAAGGGGATGTGTCTAATTAACCGAAATACTTATGTATATAATCTGCCTTTTTTAAGAGCACTGGAAAACGGATAGCCTCTCACAAAAAATATTTGTGTTTATTAAGAGACTAAGCTTTGAGACAAATTTCTACAGTACTGTATCCACATACACTCGCTTCATGTAATCCCGTTGGTGGTTCAAACGCAGTCTTCATCTTACATGCTAATACATGTAAGTCGTATCGGTTCACAGAGTTGAGTTGTCAGATTCTTCGAAGTAACCATTATTTTAGAGCTCAAAACGGTTGCCGCTGATGATCCACAGCTCCGTTGCACTATGCAGCAGCCTAAAGTCAGCTGATGTTGTCTCCGCATGCGCCAGAAAACTGCTTAACGCCGTGAGTGGACATCGCAGAAAGCATACATGTTCTCCACGCGCTTTGAACTTGCCTCTCGTGCTAAGGAATGAGCTCCGGTCCCTCCTTCTTGGCCGGCGAGCATAACTGCATCATAACATGTCATTGCTGGCTGCTTAGAACAGGAATGAACCACAAGATCAGATCAGCGCTCAAAGGACACACACACGCCACTATCAAAGCCGCGCAGAGCGGAAACGCCTTTTGACGCCTTGTCCTGAAGAATAAGCCATGCTAAAAAGCAGGAACCAGGGTCGGACCATACCGATGCTGAAATCTTTCGTTTCGTAGTACATGCACTCCTTCCGTTACGTCTGACTACGCGTATAATTTCAGTTTTTGTATCCGGATATCAGATTAAGCCTAATTTTTACTTCAAATACATACATGTATCCTTTCAAACTATACACTACTGACGTATAGTGGTGGTAGTTTCACGACATTGAGTTGATCTCAACACTGGACTGAGAACTGCCGCGCGAATGTGCTTCCTTCCAGGCATTTTTTTTGCAGGTCAGAGCTCGACTGACGCATATCAGTTTGACATAATGCGTCCTTTGCGTTGCCAATGAGCATGCGCTTTATCAAAGTTTCAGTGGCAAGTCAGACATGCTGAATTCTGCTCGCCTTTCCCGCGATTATCGGAGCCATTCCCAAGTGTGATCCCATCGGTGGTGGACTGATAACTACCGTCAAGGGATCACCAGTGAAGTGTCTTTCCTCTGCTGGCCTCCAAAACCCAAGCGTCGTCTAGCTTACTCTACTTGCACCATGAGACAGCCTCAAAGGGCTCCGATGTTGCGTGACGGTGGCGTTGGGGGCAGTTGCAACTCTACATGACTATCTTGAGCACACCACAGACCGGGCACGCTCTGGCCAGCGTTTCACTTCTAAAAGGCCACCAACTTGCCTTTAGAACTTCACTGTCCCAACGCCCGAACTCCACTCCATTTGAAAATTGACCTTACACGACTCAGCAATAGACCCAACTGGAAGGTCGACGCGATGCGTATCCACCACCGTCCTACAAATTCACCGGAGTTCAAGAGCCCGTTTGCCCCACTTCAGCTTGCAGTCGAGGATGAGGCGCAGCTTGAAGCGGTAGCACGGATGTTCGTCCAGAACACCGTAGTACAGTACGAGAAGCACATTGAGAAGGATCGTCGAAAAGTAGACGGCAACTTCTCGAAGTGCTTAAAACAAGAAAAGACTTTGCGCGTATTTCTACAACGTCGACGGAAGGACGTGGAGCGCCGTAAACGCCGACACGAGCGTCTTCGGAGCTTCCGTCAACGCAGCTCCGCTATCGCCGACTTTTCCGGCACGGACGCGTTTAATTCCAGCATTGGTAGCCGTGACAGCAGTTGTAGCAGCATCTCCAGCTTTTTCAGTCGACGTACAGGCAGTTTTGCCAGCACTCACAGCAACACCAACAGTTCCGACAGCAGGACAACGGCGTATAGCAACGATTCCGATGCTGCCACTGGGGCGACAATAATTGCGGGCGTTGAGCTCCCGGTGTTACAGCTCGTTGGCTCGGTGCCAGGCTCACTAGATGACGCCATGTACGGTGCTCTTGGCGCTTCTACGGAAGCTATGCGTGTGAAAAGCGCCTACGAACATGGCAACATAACAAACGGCGCTGTGTTGGCTACAATTACCACGCCAAGCATTGCCGAGCCGTTTCGATCCTTAACGGTTAAGTGGGTCGAGCAGGAAGGTCCGACAATCGATCATCATCGATACCACCCGCTACACTACCCGGTCACTCTTCCGGGTGCAAGCAGTCGAGAGGATCTCATCTTCTTGGAGGCTACAGGTACAACCCAACTGGCCTCGGGTGAGCGCGTTGGTTTCCAACTGCGTCACTCGGTGCACTTCCCTCAAACGCACGCCCGACCCAATGTGCGACGAGGAAACATGTCAACATGTATATTATTCCGTGACGGAGACGCCACCACTGGTGCTTCCTCGAAAGGTCCAGGTCGTGGATCCGTTGAAGTGTTTGCGCGCGCATGCTTAAGTGGAGGGAATGCCGCTGTTCGATCCACAACTGCCCAAATGGCAGCAACGGGCACAGTTTTATTATGCGGGCGGATGAAAAAGCTCGCGTGGATGCTAGCACAACGTCAGCCACCCATGCAGAACCCGATGGGGTTCATTTCTCACCAGAATAGTCTGGCAAGTCTCACTCGTTCGCTTCCACCACAGAAAGGTAGACACGGCTCACTCACAGTCACGGTCCCGGCTGCTGCCGCGGCTGCCATGGCTGCTTCTGACACCAAGGTGTGCGTGACCTGCAAGAAGCGCGGCCCGTGGTTCAGCTCGCATGGCAAGAAAAAGAAACCGGCGACCACGTGTCAATTATGCTGGCGGTATGTGTGCTCGTCCTGTCGCTTGAAGAAGACGGTGATCAATTGTATCACCGATCCGAGACGTGACGACCGTCTCTCAACCCACGTCGTGCAGCGTGAGGTGACGCTCTGTAACATATGCGTCCACCAGTCCATGGTAGCAACCAGCGCTCGCGACGTCGCCCGTGAAGAGATCGAAGCGGATCCGAAGCGCTGGCGATTCATGCCAGAACACGCCCACGACCGCTCCTCGGACGGATATTCACAAGCGCACCTCCTGTCTCAACTAAGGGCCTCCACGCACGGCACGAGTGCGCTCCGTCCTGTATCGATTGTCTCGCTGCGCTCGGAACGCATAGCGAACGACCTTTACCAACGTTGTGCATGATCACAGTGGAAAAAGCTCTACAGTATACAATATTGTCGCTAGCTTGGCGTCTTGACAGCCGAACGGAAGGCCGTTCAACCATGTAAAATCCATAACGCCAGCTAGCCCGCACATGTAGTTACGAAGAATGAAGTAACACGAATAAACAAGTCTCTATTCAAATGTACTTAACTCTTCCGGAAAAGTCGTAGAGATTGAGTACTCATGGAAACTAATAAAACCTTGTAGTTTGTGAACGTAAAGCACTACTTCATTGAAAACGTCTTACAAAGAAAACCTTTGCATAATTAATAACAGGCTCATTGCCAGTGCTCTGTCATTACGACTTTCCCGGTATGGTATTGAAGTTTGAAGTTTGTGCTGCTCAAGCTCTTCAAATCATTTGCAAAATGGCGTCTCAACAGTTCCATTTCGCTTTTCGTCACCATCGCCTCCATGGCCTTCCAGCTGCTGGAAGAAGATGACCAGACGTTCACGGAGGTTCTGGCGCTGTTAGATGAATACAACGCTGCAGTCGATGAGCCTGAACCTCCTCACTCCAGCACCAAACACTTGTCTCCCTTCAGTCGTGTGTCCGAGAGTGCTGCGTGGGCCGCGTTCGAAGCTGCGCACCCCGTCACGAAAATTGCCAGCAAACATCGCAATGGAGCACGCGAAATACGACGTCGAGAAGTGCAATTCCTTCGCACTTGTGTCAAAGGCCTCGAGAGGCAGTTGAATGCGCTGCAAGAGGCGACGGAGCTGCGCGCACAAATGAGAAGCGCCACCACCGGAACGGACGCGTGCTCAGCATTAATGAGCATGTGGAAAGACCTGGCAACGCATCAATTGGAGCAGAGATTGGTCTCCGAGAGGGAGAACAGTCGGCTTCATAGTGCTCTTGACGATCAGAAAAAGCTGCGAGAAATGCTGGAGCGCGCATTAAATACTCGCGTCGCGAAACGGGTACGAGCTGTACTCTTCAACGCTGGTAGAACGGAACTGTAAGCTGACATAATATTAATATTATAGGTGATGGAGACGAGTTTGACGTCGGAGAAGAGGACGACGCGAGTTCATGGCGTGGCGTTAGATGTGTCGGATCAAGAGATTTTCCAGGAGCTGGAAATGGGTGTGGACGCCGAGTATCACGAGGTGGCTAGAGCTTTGTTTCAAGCTGAAACGATGGACGAGGGGTATTTGGGAGGTGTATTCGGAGAGAAGACGCTGCCCTTTGATCTTCGGAGAACGGCGGACGCGGCGTGGCGGTGTTTGGCGCATGCATTTCACCACGAGAAGTACAATTTCTCGTACAGTCGCGCGAACACGGTACACGATGATACAGTTGGAGAGAGTTTCGGTGTAGAGATCAAAGCGCCTGAAAGGATGGCAGACTTTCGGATTAAACAGATCTTCCGACGCTACGTGGAATCCGACCGAGTTGTGATCGCGTGGAGGTCGTTCATCGACCCAGCGGAGTTTAAAGGCCAGAAGCTTGAGAGGTTCCGCTTCCAGGAGAAAGGCTCATGTGTTGTTCGATATTCGTCACACGAGCAACTGACTGTGTTGCGTATCTGGCACATCATTACGCCAGTGACTCAAGCAAACTCGGAGGAAATGGACGCCGATTTTGTCCAGGACCTCACGGACTTTGTGTTGAGCGGGTCGTCGTCGGCAAACACGGTGCAAATGATTGAAAATGCGCTAGTTGACACCCAATCTCCTCGAAGTTGCAGTAGTTTTGGGTACGAAGAAGTAGTTTGAAAATGCTAAACGATGTTGAAGCAACAAGTTCGGTTTCCATTTTTCCAGCTTCAACTGCCCCTGAACCGGCGGAAAGGGGGCGTCATCTTTATTTCCACTCGCTTTTCTAATGACTCAGAATCAGATGATTCACTTGTGAGACTTGTTAAACCGGACACTGTTCGGCAACAGTGCCCAATTGCCAAATTCCAAGCACCATGTCGTTCCCACTACTCGACGACGAGACCTTCACGGCGGTTCTAGCGCTGCTGGACGAGTACAACGCGGCAGTCGAAGAGCCGTTCGTTCCCATCTGTAAGAGAACCTCTTCAGCCTTCAGTCGCGTATCGGAGAGCGCCGCGTGGGCTGCATTTGAAGCAGCACACCCCATCACGAAAAATGCCAGTAAACATCGGAACGGAGCGCGTGAAATGCGACGCAGAGAGGTGCAATTCCTCCGCACATGTGTCGACGGGATGGAAAAGCAGCTCACCGCGCTGAAAGAAGAAGTAGAGCAACGTGCAGAGCTGCACAGTGCCATGTTGGCGTCAGAAGACGCGGCTTTGATGAGTATGTGGAGAGATCTGGCCACACGCCAATTGGACAGGAGACTGGCATCCGAAAAAGAAAATAGCCGACTGAAATGTGCATTGGAAGCTCATAACAAACTGCGTGAAATTTTGCAGCAAGCCTTAAACACGAAAATTGCGCGAGAGGTACACAATACTGATTGGGATTCTGTTTTTTAAGGTGATGACAAATAACTGTGTTTTTTACTTTGTAGGCGATGAAAACGGGTTTAATACAGGAGAAAAGGACACGACGTGTGCATGGTGTGCCGCTGGAAGCAGCAGATCGAGACGTTTTCCAAGAGCTCGAAGTTGAGGTTGACAGTGTGTATAGGGAAGCAGCAAGTGTGTTTGATACTGGCGAAGGCACAAGTTTAGGTGTATTTGGAGAGAAAATGTTGCCATTCGATGTCCATACGACTGCTGAGGCTGCGTGGAGGTGTCTAGCACACGCATTCCAGCACGAGAAGTGCCGCTTTTTGTACCTAAGAGAGAGGCGGAAGGACGAGACGGACGAAGTAACTCATGACGATACAGTGGGGGAAAGTTTTGGAGTGGAGATCAAAGCGCCCGAAAGAATGGCAACTTTCCGTATAAAACAGGTTTTCCGTCGATATGTAGAGTCGGAACAGACTGTGATCGCGTGGAGATCTTTTATCGACACGACGGAGTTTAAAGGCCAAAGTTTGCAGAGTGTTCGCTTTCTAGAGAAAGGGTCGTGTGTTATTCGACAACCTTCAAAGAGTCAGACATCCGGTGAAGAGGTCACTCTTCTGCGTATTTGGCATGTTATCACTCCGGAGAGTCAAAAGGGTCCGGAGAATATGAGCTCCGAGTTTGTACAAGGTCTCACAGATTTCGTACTCGGAGTGTCGTCTTCTGCGAGTACAGTGCAGACGATCGAGGACATGCTCATTGATGGACAGTGTGCGTTTCATCACGGCAGCTACGCGTGTGAAGAACACGTTTGAGATATAACATTAGCTCTTGGTATTACTTTTTAGTCGAGGAATGTTTTTTATTCTGTCCATCTTCATCTGTCCACTCCCGTCTTTTCTCTCTGGACTCAGAATCAGATGTTTCCTTCTGTGACAAATTGCATGGGACGCCATTCAATAAAGTCACAATACCACTGCACCATGTCATTCGCGTTGCTGGAAGACGACGACGAGGCCTTCACGGAGGTTCTGGCGCTGCTAGATGAGTACACCGCAGCAGTCGAAGAGTCCCCGCGTGCACATAGTCGATCCAAGCATGCGTCGCCCTTCAGTACGCTGATTGAAAGCTCTGCATGGACTGCGTTTGAGGCCGCGCACCCCATAACGAAAACCACGAGTAAACATCGCAATGGAGCACGCGAAATGCGACGTCGAGAGGTGCTATTTCTCCGCACATGTGCTAGAGGGCTGGAAACGCAATTGACTGCCTTGAAAGAGGGCGCCGAGAAGCGCGCACAGCTGCGAAATGGTACGCCAAACTTCAGTGGCCAATCGTCCGCTCTTTTGAGCGTGTGGAAGGATTTGGCGACGCGGCAATTGGACCAACGACTAACGTCTGAAAGAGAGAACACTAGACTCAAAGGTGCACTGGAAGACCAAAAGAAAGTGCGCGAAATGCTGCAGCGAGCGTTAAATACGCGCGTCGCACGACGGGTACGAAGACTCACGGTTAAATGATTGATTTTGAGTACTAACGCTTAAATTATTGCTGATGCAGGTGATGGAGACGAGTTTAGCACAAGAAAAACGGACCAGAAGAGTGCATGGATTGCCTCTAGAACTGTCAGATCAAGAGGTTTTCGAGGAACTGGAAGTAGGGGTGGATTCTGTGTACCACGAAGCAGCGAGGGTTTTCTTTCAAGCAGACACGGGGGACGGGACGTGTTTAGGAGTTTTTGGAGAGAAGACACTGCCATTTAATCTTCAGACAACCGCAGAAGCTGCGTGGAGGTGTCTGGCTCACGCGTTTCAGCAGGAAAAGTATCATTTCTCATACGGTCGAGAGAGAAAGAAATATGACTCTGAAGACGTGGCACATGACGATACAGTGTGTGAAAGCTTCGGTGTGGAGATTAAAGCACCGGAACGGATGGCAGACTTCCGGATTAAGCAAGTGTTCCGTCGATATCGCGAGGCTGACCGGATCGTGATCGCGTGGAGGTCATATATTGATCCGGCAGAGTTTAAAGGTCAGAAACTCGAGGGTTTCCGCTTCCAAGAGAAGGGATCGTGTGAAATCCGACACCCTCACGCAACAAAACTTCTTACGGCTAGTAACGAGTTCACTCATCTGCGTATCTGGCATGTCATTACCCCAGAGAGTCTGGCGAACACAAATGGGACTAAAAATAGTTTTCAATTTGTTCAGGATCTGACCGATTTTGTGTTGGGCGGCTCGTCATCTGCAAGTACTGTGCAAATGATTGAGAATATGCTGATTGAGCAGAGTAGACGAAATAGTGCACATTGTGTAGTGTAAAAATACTCATTATGCAATAGATTTTTTCTTGCTTTTTCAATTATTTTTTATTCTAACACGGGTATAATTGTTGACTCGATTGTGCACGTAATGCTCGCTCCAAATTCTCAACGGCCCGTTCGGGTCGACATCCTTCCAGTAAGAACTCTGTCATGTCGTGTACCAACTTGCTTCGACCACTTTTTGCAGCGTCGTCAGTGATATCTGGAGTGATCATTTGCCACGTGTGTACGACACAAGAAACGTTGTTGCCATCACCGTTCGGTGCTGGAAAAGGCTCAATTACGAGAGCGCCTTTCTCTTTGAACTGAATTCCGTGCAGACTCTCGTTCTTAAACGTTTCCGGGTGTAAGAGAGCTCGCCAAGCAATCACAACACGACCAGCTACCACATAACGACGAACAATCTGCTTGACTTTTAAGTCGAAGAGAACTTTCCCAAAGCGATGCTCCTCGCCGAAGCTTTCTACGATTGTATCGTCACATACAAGACCTGAAGACTATAGCTCGTGAAATTAATTGTCAGTACACCAAATTCTTAGTTTTCAAACCTACCTGGTTTGTCTCTGCGTGGTAATAAAACCGAGTTGTAGGGCGTCTAAACGAGTGCGCAAAGTACTGCCAAGCCACATCTCCTGGTCAGTTGGACGCTGTATGGCAAAATCTTGTCTGCAAATAATCGAGGGTGGGCATTCTTAGCCGAAGGGAACAAAGTTACATCGGTCGCTGTTCCAGAGTTCGAATCGAGTGTAAGCACTCGAAGCACTTGACGCTGGACAAAGTCGATAGTACCTGCCATATCTCTGAATAGCAAATTGTCATTGTTTCCGAGCGGTACAGGGTACTGTCGTCTGCAAGGCCACGGGTCTGGCAAGCGCTCGATCGTCTATAACCACGTCACAAAAATTAGCAAAAATTATTTTAACAAAATTATTATAAATAATAAAAATCACTCGTACCTCCACACATCCTTGTTTATTATGCAAGAGACGCTGAAGTCTTTGGTTTGTCACTTCATTGTGCTGCTGAATGAGTTCACGCAGTCGCTTGCTCTCCTCCTCTGCACTCATTCGGGTTTGTCATTGATACAGCGCCATCTTCCTTCACAACTCTATCGTCTCTTGTCTCCCCACTTCCATTGCTCCAATATTTACGTTCTCCATCTCTTGGTGCAGCCTCTTTAGACGATCCTCTAGTACCAACAATTCTGCGCGCAGAGCCACAAGTTCCTTGCGCTGCTTGTCACGAGCTCGGTTTGTTGAAATTCAATGAATCTGGCGCCAGGATTCAGGGGATGCGCCGACCGGCTGGAGGTCTCGGATGGCGTGCGAGGGTAAGTATAGGAAGGATAAATGACGGAACGGTCACTCACTAATCTCACTTTCCATTCTGCTTCCTACTACGCACCTTTACCTTTCAACAGGTTTTGAGCCCAGATGCCAACGGAGACCGACCGCGCAAGGGCCGCCTCCGTCGATGGAGCGGAGAACACCGCCGACGCCCGCGCAAGGGGAGTCGGCGACCACGGAGCAGGACGAGGCGTCGGAGCTGCTGAGGCTGCTCCGCGGCGTCGCCGGCCGACTGGACAAGCTGGAGAAGTCCCAGGTGAAGCTCGAGAAGCGCCTTGAGACGCCCAAACAAGACCCGAAGTCCATGGTGGACACGAGCCTCTTCGCGTCGGCCCTGGGACGCGGGTCGAGGATGCACATCGACTCATTGAGCGGCACGCCCCAGACGCAGGCCCCTCGCCGGCCGACAGTTCACCCGCAGTATTTCGGGCTGCGACACGCGGATGTCGGGGTCCACGAGACGGGCATGTCTGAGCTGCAAAGGCTCTTCGCGGAGGAGCACGCCGCCCAGGCTAATCAAGAAGCACAGCAACCACCTGCGGCGCCGGTACCAGCTCAAGCACAAGCCACGCCTGTGCAGAATCAAGGCTGGGCGTTCCGATACCCGGACGCCCGTCAAAAGAAGCTTGCGATCCGCCCGTTCGACGGCAAGGAGCTGTACGTCGGGCTGGGCTCTGGCTTCCTGGACTGGGGCAGAAGATTCGAGCGGCAGGTGGCGCTCGGGCAGTCGGCGTGCGGCTTCGCGTGGTCTGAGGACGTGAAAGTAGACCTTCTCGGCCACTACCTGTCGGGTACGGCCGAGAGGTACTACAACAAGCAGGTGGACACGTGGTGGAACCAGTTGCCCACGTTGCAGTACGTCATGGAACGGATGTTGGACGCGTTCAAGACAAACATTACACCCGCCCAAGCCATGGAGCTGTTCACGGTGCCGAAGGACACCAAAAGATCGTGGCCCGAGCACTACATGTACCTCGTGGCCATCTCCGAGGCCACGGGGGGCGGCGCCGACTACTTGGTGCTGAACTACATCGTTCAGTACGCCTCCGCAGAACTACGTACGGTGTTGATGGCCAAGGTGGACCAGTCGCGTACCGATTTCCTGCAGCACGCCGAGGAGCTCGCACACTTCGCGCAGTCGTGGGAGACCGACGCGACCAAGCAGAAGTCGCTGGGCCGCGAGACGGTCAACGTGGTAAAGGACCACACCAAACAGCGCAAGGAGACACGGAGCTGCCACGAGTGTGGCCGTGTCGGACATCTACGGGCAGCGTGTCCAGACCTCAAGAAGCCAGGGGACATCACGCTGGCCGTCGGCGAGCACACCAGCGACACTACCGACCTGTGGATCCTAGACAGTGGTTCTAGTCGTCACCTCGTGAATGATGAGTCGTTCCTCGAGGACGTGGAGGAGTGCAGCGACGAGTGCGTGCAACCCAACGGTGAGCCGTTACACATCACCAAGCGCGGCAATGTGCTGCTGTGCGTCACAGCGTGCGGTGAGGAGCAAATGGTGGAGCTCACTAACGTCTACTTTGCGAAGGGCGTGGTGCACAACCTGATCTCCTACGGGATGATCGACAAGCGAGGCTTCGAGCTGAATCACCGTGCCGGAAGACGCGTCGTAGCGGCCAAGAACGGCGGACGCGTGGCGTTTGACGTCGAGATGCGGAGCAACGTCTTGGTCGTGCCTGCCGTGGTGGAGCCGAGGCGCGAGCTGCCATCGAACGTGATCATGGCTGCTTTAAGCCGGGAGCTCACGGAGTCTGCAGAGGTGCCGAGGGACGTGCAGCAGGGCACACTGCTGGATTTTCACAAGCGTCTGGCCCACCTCAACTACGACGCGGTGGAGCTGCTTGCCAAGGACCCGAGCTCGGGCATCCACCTGACCGACCGCAAGCGCGTCAATTGCCTCACGTGCGCCGAGGGCAAGCAAACGAAGAACCGACGGTCCAAGAAGGACACCGGCTCACACTCACCCATCGATAGGCTGGGTGGGGTCATCTGCTCCGACTTGAAGGGGCCGATGACACCCAAGGATCGGTTGGGCAACCGCTACATGATCAACTTCATCGACTTCAAGTCCAACTACTGCCGCGTGTTCCTGGCGCGTACCAAGGACGCCGCGGCCAAGCTCTTCGAACACTTCCTCGTTTACTTCGAGAAGGCGTTCAACTGCAAGATCCACGTTCTCCGCACCGACTCTGGGGGCGAGTACGAGAACGTGGACTTGTTCTGCAAGCGAACGGGCGTGACCAGGCAGCGCAGCGAGGCTCGCAACCAGTCAAGCAACGGCAGGCGGAGCGCATGCACCGAACCATCATGAACATGGCGCGGTGCATGATCTTCGCCTGCGGGCTCCCGCTGAGGTTCTGGGGTGACGCGGTTCAGTACGCCGCGTACATCCTGAACCGCGCCCCGACCAACTCCAACCCAGGGCGTGCGTCACCGCTGAAGGAGCTGACGGGCAAGACACCACCGCTCGGCGAGATCGTGGTGTTCGGGTCGCCGTGCACTGTGTACCGGGATCCACGCAAAAAGAACTTCGCGCAGCGCGCACAGACGGCTATGATTGTGGGCATCGGCGAGGAGACCAAGGGCTATCGGGTCTACTTGCCCAAGGACCGCGTGGTGGTCACGACGCAGCACGTCAAGAACATTGAGACGCTCGAAGCAGAACCTTCAGGTGCAGCGGCTGTACCTTCAGGCCGGCGAGACGCTCGAAGGCAGCGAGCCGGCGGACAACGGAGCTCAAGCGCTGGAGGCTGGGGCCCCAAACGTGAAGGGCAAGAAGAAGCGCACGTCGACCAAGAAGAAGAAGTCGTGGTCGCGCGAGCGCCACGTGACGCGCTCCGTGGCCAAGAATGCCAGAGTCACGGCGAACGAGACCGCGCAGTCACAGGAGACTACGCGCAACGTCGTGAACAGCGTGGTCGAGTACGACCCGAAGTCGTACCAGGAGGCAATGCGCAGCAAGCACAAGGACAAGTGGCTCGCTGCGATGGCTGACGAGCTGCACGCGCTCGAGGGCAACGGCGTATGGCGCATCGTGCGCAAGCCCGAGGGCTGCCATGTGCTAAATACCAAGTGGGTCTTCAAGACCAAAGTGGACGCGGAGGGCGCCATCGAGCGACTGAAGGCGCGCCTCGTCGCCTGCGGGAACGAACAACAGTTCGGGATCGACTACAGCGTGACATTCTCTGCTGTCATCGAGATGAGCAGCGTGAAGCTGATCTTCGTGCTCGCCAGGAAGTGGCGCGTCCCCGCAAAGCATGGCGACGCGCCAAACGCCTACGTGAAGGCGGTGAAGGAACCTGAGCTCGACATATACCTGCGCATCCCGCGCGGAATGGTGGTCCTGAAGGAGCTGAGGTGCTTGCTTGGCGTGTCCAGCGACAACGAGCTGGTACTGGAGTTGAAGAAGACGTTGTACGGCCTCAAGCAAGCCGGACGCCTCTGGAACCAGCTCCTTCACCAGACGCTAACGGACATCGGCTTCTCGCAGAGCCTTACGGACATGTGCGTTTACTATAGATCCTGCGAAGGCACCCTGCTGGTGGTTGGCGTATATGTCGACGACCTCCTGGTCACGGGCACGCAGCAGAAGGCCGTCGACGCCTTCTTCAGCGAGCTCAGCATGCTCGCGATCAAGGACTTGGGCCCCGCCAACAAGTTCCTGGGCATTCGCGTGGTATATGACGAGGAGACGGGCTATGATCTGGACCAAGAGCTCGCGATCAAGGAGATGCTGCGCGAGCACGGTATGTCGTCCGTGCACGGCGTGCGCACGCCCATTGGGGCGGAGTCCAACGACGTCGACGAGACCGCGGACGTACTACTGCCTCTCACTGGTGGCGACAACGAGATCACGATCCGCAAGTTTCAATCCCTCGTGGGCAGCCTCATGTGGGTGGCGCGGTGCACGCGCCCCGACATCGCGTACGCAGTCCACAAGGTGTCACGCCGCACACACAGCCCCACGATGTCGGACTGGAAGCTTGGGAAGCGGATCGCGCGATATCTCGCGGGCTCGATGACCTTGCGGTTGAGCATGAAGGGCAATTGCCCGTTGGAGGAGCCGCTGAACGTTGTCGCGTACAGCGACGCGGACTTCGCTGCCGACAAGTCCGACAGGAAGTCCGTCACGGGCGGATTGCTCTCTGTCGACGGGATGCCCGTGTCCTGGGTCTGCCGAAAGCAAACTGGAGTCAGCCTCTCCACCATGGAGGCGGAGTTTACGGCAGCGTCGGTGATGGCCACCGAGTTGCTGGGGATGCGCGAGTTGCTCAATGAGCTGGGCGTCGCGTTCAACAGCCCGATGTCGTTGCGTGTCGACAATCAGGCTGCGCTCAAGCAGCTCGACGGCGAAGGATCATCCTCCAAGGCCAAACACATCGACGTCAGAATGAAGTTCGTGAGCTCCTACACGAAGAACGGCGTGCTGAAGCCGGAGTACCTGCAGAGTGAGGAGATGCCTGCGGACATCCTCACGAAGGCTCTGGAGGCGCCAAGACTAGCGGAGTTGCGGACAGTCGTCGGCCTGCACTAAGGAGTGCAGCAGACCAACGCTGGCGGCGAGGAGGAGTGTTGAAATTCAATGAATCTGGCGCCAGGATTCAGGGGATGCGCCGACCAGCTGGAGGTCTCGGATGGCGTGCGAGGGTAAGTATAGGAAGGATAAATGACGGAACGGTCACTCACTAATCTCACTTTCCATTCTGCTTCCTACTACGCACCTTTACCTTTCAACACGGTTTGGATTGTAGTTTCGTTTCTTCTTCGTGGCGCTCTTGCCGACTGTAAATGTTCGTTTCGCACTGACATCGCCTTGACCGCATTCATCCACAGGAGATAACGCCGCCTCTAGCACTTCGTCGTCTTCCACGAGCTCCATTGTCTGTGTATTTGGTCAAAACTACACAATAACATACCGATACCCATCTGATAATTTGATATGCTATTACATAGTCAATAAAATATATTTATTGAAAATTAGAAATAGTGCAAGTCGGCAATAAATGACGCTGCAAGTGCGCCGCTTTCTCCACTTCTCCTCGACGACGCCCTCATGTCTGTCATAGATGACTTGTGGATGCAGCAGAGCCCACCTATCAGCCCATTCGCTAGGAACGCCAGCAACAGCAAGAAGCCCAAGAAGCAACGACGACGAGACCGCAACCGCCCACGCCATGAAATTGCTCAGCTGCAAGCTGAGGCTTTGAAGCTGGAACGCAAGCTGCAAGATGAACTGACGCGAGCCAGCAAACGAGCACGTGACAGCTTTAATACTCACATCAAGAATACCGAGTTGAAAGGCTTAATACGGGAAAGTATCACAGATCTGCTGACTCTCGAGCAGAACCTGCACACTCAGATGCGGCAACTCGTTGACTTTTTGCCTTGTGCAATAAAAATGGGTCCTCGAAACGTTCCATTTGACACGACACGAGATGGCGCGGTGTTTAGAAGGATGGCTCGAAGTACGAAGCACGAGATGGCGCGGTGTTTAGAAGGATGGCTGGACGAGCAGTATACAGACATGGAGCGTGTTCTCCGACTTGCAGGCTTCGATGACTCCAAGTCGGAACTAGCCGATGCGTGCATTTGCACCAAGAGCGGTGATCTATTGAAATCCCGTATGCGTATTCAATCTCCCTTCAATAGTTCTTCTCTTGTGAAGGCGTTGTGGTCAATAGTCAAAAGTGACGAGAACGCCAAACAGAGGACAAAGACTTGCTGCCGAACAACTCGTACGTATTATTTCCTCTAGAAAAAGATATTGAAAGTTTGGTGTCACAGCTGACGGAAGTCTTACTAGGAACTACCATTAAACATGGCTTCTTATCTCGCGGTTCACAAGTACGAAGTGGTGGTAGGTGGCCAAGTATGCACTATGCGGATGGTGATGAAACAATACATGGAAAAGGAGCGCGTCGTTCAAGTGTGGAGTGCACTCTCCCACTGGCCACTTGTGGGGGATATTCGAAACGTACAGACTCTCGAGCAAGGGTGGAGCTTTATCCAGCCAGTGGAGTGTGACACCAGCGTGTGTTTGAGCTACATTGTACTGAACCCCGTAGTCAAGGGTTATGTCGTTGATCAGAGCTGCAATGAAAAACTCGAGTCGCTTGCCGAATTGTACCAAGAAATGATCATCTCGCGGCTGCACGCTCTTGAGAGCCAAACACTTGACCAAGTCGCGCGGAAGAAGAGCGACGCCGGTATGCTTACGCAGATGTGCTTCTAATATTTCTAAAATTAGCTACGATGAAATGTTATAACTAGTCTGCTCCATCTCAAATCTAACATTTATTTTTGCGTTTTTCAGTGGTCACAATTTTGGCGGCATTTATGTTTTCTTAATCTTAATCCACTTCCAAAGCGTAATCATGTTCACGAAGTTTTTTAAATGCAAATACAAATTGTTGTTGCAGTAGCTCTTGCGTCTGTTACCGCAGGCTATCGCTTCACTTCGATCATTTTACATTACATGTACAGTGGTCACGGTAATTAATCTAAGTTGATAAATAATCTCGTACACTAAATATTCTCACTCAAGTTTGTTGAGAATAATTCACGTGAACAAACTTTTTCAGAGTTCATTATTAATCTCAGTTGTGGGTGATATCTTGTACTCACTATCGGGTTTGCTTATGGTGCAGTGGTTAATTATCGCCCTAGCCAATCGCTGCATTGTGAGTTCAAGTCCCGCAGCAGGGTGTCAATATCTTTTAGAGTTAGGTCTGTGGTGATGTTTGTTCTGTGGAATGTTCTGTCCCAATAATTGGCATCCGTTGGATGCTCGACTGTAAGCACTGATGTTCGTACTTAAGAAAAGTTTCACTGTATCTATTTTATAATACCAACAAAAGTACCAATTGGCTGTGGCTCTAAATTATATGATTGCATGTACTTGTGTCTAAATCTTCTTCATTTCATGATATTTTTTTAAAATGATTCTCTCTGCCACTGTACAGTCCAGTTGCATTACAACCCTCTGTTCTAACTATAACTCTACCTTCTGGTATAATTTATGCCGACATGTAGATGTGAGATTAATTTCAGGGCTACATAAAATAAGAGCAATGAGATTTATTTTACCAAACACTTTTAATGGGAGTTCATTAATACTCTCACGGAGATCAATTGCTGTGTGAAATAGAACAATTACTCCACACAAAATAATTTCAATGAGATTCATTACCGTGACCACTGCAGTTGTGAGCTACAGGGATTAAATGGTAGAATATGAAGTTTTATCGGACCCCACTTAAATTTTATATTGGTATCTTACAGCCAATGAGATAATTTTGCTGTAGTACTAACCAATAGCTTTCAAGATGATAATCTTATTTAACCAATCAAATTGAATAGGGGTAGGCGAGTCCTCTACGGACGTATCACGTCCGATTGATACGAAAATATGTGTATGACTAATCAAACTCTAAGTCATTGACATATCACTTGCTTATTTTGCTGTTATCAAACCAGTGACATGGGCTTAGACGAACTACAGCCTGGTAGCACATTGCGGGCTAAGGCAACAGCCATCGGGAATGCATTGATAGTGACGAGAGCGGAAAAATGTTCGTGTGTGTGATGGATAAATTTGGTATGTATCTTGCATTTAAGGAAGGAAAGAAAGGTAAACCAATAGCTCGCAACACTGCCATGTAGTACTATCGGCAATCCAAGCTATGGCTGCTCGATCAGTTCCCTAAGCACCGAGCTACATTGGAAGCCCGGTTGCTGAAAATGGGAAAAACACTAGACAGCTTCTGTCTGGTGGTGGGCTCGTAGCGAAAGCACCACCTTGTACGAAAAATGATTTGAAAAAACTGATGTTGTATTTGTACACTTATGATAGCTCAGAAAGTGACTATCAAGATGCAGCTTTACTATGTCTTCTCTGGTACTTGTTCGATCGCGCGTCTGACCTAGCAATAGTCCGCAAACACAACATGTCAGTGGACGCAGGCGAAGTCTTCTTCCTGCGTTTGGTTCACGTAAAGACGTCTGAGGAGCAGGGGCTGTCGCTATTTCCTGATACGGAATTGACTACGCGCCCCTTACTCTCCATTGCGCTCGTCTTGATCCTCTAAGCCGCCCAGGCCCAGCCCTCGTCAGCAACCTCCCAGAACAAGCAGGCTTCGCAAGCTCCACGGTTTCTCCCGACGTCCTGCTGATCGAGCTGCTCAACGCTCCGCAAGTCACAGCTGGTCCTGCCGCTCCAGCAGCCCCGCCGCGCGCTGTCACAGCCCCTACGGTATACGCGTACGCCAACCGGGTGCTAGACCGTGTAGCGTCTGCTATTGGTGTGGATGTCGCCTTGATATCGCACTCGTTTCGAAGAGGAGGCACTCAGCACGCAAACGGCTGCGCCGAGATGCACGATGGATCTTTGACAGAGGCTCCTGGAATCTAAGCACGACGATCAAAGGGTTCAATTACATTCTCAATACAAGCAAAGAAGGCCACAAGATAGCGAAAGTACTCACCGGATACAAACCCCGAACCACGGTGCCGCTGCAAGATTTGACTAGCTTTGACACGTCGACGCGTGAAGCGATGGATCGGATGCAGCGTGTCCTGTTTGCTACCTGCTTTCAGCTCAAGACCGACAGCCTAAACATCAACAAGAAGGTAATGGATATCCTCACCGCACGCGTCTTCCGTCACTTCCCGCTACTCAAAGACCTGAACCCCAAAAGTCCAGCTGTGAAGATCATCGAAGCGGCTGTTCATCACGCTGGATGCTCACCAGCCGATCTGCTTGCATGGTCCTCGCACCTGGCAACCCCATCCACTACCTGTGAAGACACCAAGACAAGTAATGCAGCCACCCATATCGACGATGAACTGCGAAGAGAATCAAGCGAGAGCCAGAAGACCATCGACCATAAAGCGGCTGTGATTAAGCCCTTTATGGATCACATCAAGCGGCTATGATTAAGCGCTTTATGGAGTACATCAAGCAACCGGACGCTCACATAGATGCACCCGAAGCTAAGCAAAACAGTGAGCCTACACCAATAAAACGAAGCTGTCCAGAGGAAGGCACAGATGACGTTAGCACACTAAGCAAGAAACAGCGCCGGGGATCTCCAACGCACCTTCATGCTACCTGGTTTGCGTGGTACGCTCAGGATCCACGCTGGCACGCACTGGCGCCAAAACAAAAGCGGTTGAGAGTGAAGCTGCTGGTGGCCTTCATGAAGAATTTTCTTGAAGACGGCATTGTTCTTGACCAAGGTGCTGACGACTATCGTGGCTGTGCTCTTAAGGTGGGCAAGAAAGCAGAGGAAGCCGTACTTACCTTTCTGGGTTGCGAGATGAAGATCAGCTCGCGTGTGTCGAGCGCCGTCCTTAAGCACTTGCAGGCTCTTCACAGCAAGATAGACCTAAACGACAGAATGAAGCGCCACTAAAACATCCTCCAGTCTGTGGCCATTCGCGACCCCGCTCCTGGCTACATTCAAGACGTTTTAGAAGTTAAGGATTAGCAACAGGAACGCATAGCTAGCATATTCATCATACACGTTTGCCATAGTCCACACAGCTTAACCACATCTTACTTAACCCAGATACCTAAGCAGGTAGAGCACCACGCCTTCAGCCACTAGCCCGTGACGAGCCTCCACCTCACCATCGAAAAGATGGCGACGGCTGGATTTGAACCAGCTTCTCAAGTCATAACCCTGTGTTCTTCCACTGAGCTACGTCGTCGTTGGGTGAGGGGATGAGGTGGGGTGGGGGGGAGGCTGAGGAGCGACAGCCTGAGCTGTGGGGCTTGAGCGGTCGAGCTGGCGTTCTGCGTAGTTGGGCGAAAAAATTACGGCTGAGCGTAGAGACCTCGTTGTCGGAACCTGTTTTGTGTGTTTTGAGCTAAGCTAGGCTGTGAGCCACAGGTTGGGTGCGAGTCTAAACATATTTAGGTGGCAGGATAGGATTGGTGGGAAATCGACCAATAAGTGCGTACATCGGTAACTGGCTGTTGTTGGTGCTCTTAATAGTAGACCCCGCCACGAAAATCGGGGGCTCATTGTTGAATTTACCAGACTAAGCGCACATGGCTCCTGGTCGCAAAAATCATGTTTTTTTAGCTTTTCTCAGCCCACAGGCGGTTTCAAGCCATTTTCTTGCGCCTATAAACATGGCTGAAAGTCTCTCTGCAGCCGATCCCCATCTCGGGGTGTCTCCTCTATCTCCATGCTGTAACGGGGTAAGAGATACCGTTACTAGCTTACACTATAGTGCGGAGGAAGCTCGCAATAATAAAACCAAGTCTTATGTTTGTGTCAAATTCAACTCTGATTTATTTAGGACCAGGGCGGCTACCCCTGGCCTCGTGTGAACCACTCAAACACATGTCTTTATCTGATTGGTCATTAAGTGAGACTGGCTCCTCACTATCAACCAATCAGATGATGACACCTTGGCACACGCTACCCGTGTGCCACTTTACCTAATTATGTAATAACTAAAGAAATATCTACCTACTTATGTAATTGGAGTTGGGCCCATTACATCACCCTCTTCTCTAAGTTGCGCTTACGCAACCTAAGCGCACGGAACACATTTGAAGAAAACTCGAAAACCGACAAGGCGGAGACATCGTAGACAGCGCGAAGGGCGGCAGCGCCAGCGCGTCGCTGGCGGTGGTAACAAGGGCAAGCCCAGGGTCGACAGGTGCGCAACAAGCTCTGGATGTACTGCGAGGACCATCACTGCGCGTCTCGGTTCCCAGGACACACATCGACGAAGTGCCCAGCATACATTCGACTTAGAAGACTCCGAGCTGGAGGCATTTGGATCACGGACACGAGGAACCTCACGAAGCCGACTTCGTGGCGCAGTTGTAGCGTGTCGGGTTGACAACCCACTGGTCACCGGTTCGATGTCGCCGGTGGTTTCTTGTTTTCATTCTTGCACTGACAAGTTGTGTCAGTGCTCGCCGCGGCTCACGCCGACGTTGCACGCGTCGGAGCGCGACATCGTTGTTGCCTCCTCGTGCGGGTCGTTCTCGTGGCCGTTCTCGATCTCGTTCACGGTCTCCGCGGGGTGACCCGCGGAATTCTTCTTCTCAAGCAGCATGGTCTCATACTCGTGGACCACGTCCGGAACGTCGCGGAGAAGGTTGGCGCGGGGCTCCCACGTATCATGTTCTGGGGGATAACCGAGCCAACGTACCAAGTAGCGGCGCGCGGTCGGAACCGCGCGAGGAACACGACTACGGACGTTTCGTTGAGCGGTCGAGCTGTGGGGGTCTTCGTGGTCAACGATACGCTCCACAATCCAGCGCGCATCACCGACCGAGTCAATTATCGGTGGTGGACCTTCACGATGATACGGCGTACACCCTGTACGTTCAGGGCGAGGTGGAGGCAGCTTCGAACCGTGCGTTGGACGCTCAGGTTGGGGCTGAGCGGGCGGCAGATCGTGCCTGGCGGGCTTGGCAGATCGCGTCGGAGCTTCGGCAGTCGAATCGGGAGCTGTTATCTCGCCTAAGGGGATTGGAGAGGCATGGGCTTGGCTCTGCCCAGCAGGGATATCGTCCGCGAGAGCGGGCGCCAGGGGCGGACGGGTTTCTGGCGCGTCAGGCTCGTCGGGCTGGTCGACCGACGCATGCTCCGTCTGCTGGCTCGAATCAGGAATCGTCGCAGGGAAGTACCGCTTGAGTCGCCCGACGTAAAACGTCGGGTGGAGTCTAAGTGACGACGGGATGTCCAAGGTGTAGGCGTCGCCCACAGCCTTGGTTACACGAAAAGGACCGATGAAGCGTGGGGCAAGTTTGTTGGCGCCGAGGTTGGTCATGGCGGAAGCGCGGATTCCCTCGGTCGATAGGAGAACGCGATCTCCTATCTTGAATACATTCACGTTCTTTCGACCGTGCTTATCAGCTTGTTCCTTTTGCTTGTCCACTGCGTTCTGCAGTGCGTCGCGGACGAACCTTGCGATGGATTGCCTTTGCATGACAAATTCCGCAACTGCCGAGCGATCGGCAGGAAGCACCGAGGGTTTCGGTGTATAGTTTGCCGTGGTAACTTCTTGCTCACGAATCTTGCTGCCTGGATCGATCAAGTTCTGCGACGTCCATCTCGTTATCGGAGATGCAGTATGGCGAGGAGGCTCGATGGACTGCTTGGACGGAGAACGAGTCAGGGCGTTCGCACTGGCTACACCCGAAGATAACCCTGAAGTCGAGTGCGCCGGCAGGCTTGTTGACACCGGTGAGGCTACCGGTGCGTGCTGAGACACCGGTTCACGTACCGGTGATGACCACGACACGGACACGTTGTCCCTAGAGCTGAGCGCAGCTTCAGCAACCATGTCGACCGAAGGAGGTTCTCCCCCACCAAGGGTGGAGCCGCCAGCATCCGTGGGGTGACCCACGGCGAGAAGTGCCGGAACACGTGGGTGGCGAGCGTTGTTCACGAAGAACGACGTCATATCCGTCGAGGAGTGCTCGGCGTTGTTGAGTGCGAACTCGGCTAGCGGTAGGAACGAGCTCCAGCTCGTGTATGAAGTTGCATAGCTGCGGAGAACGTCTTCAAGGACGCGGTTGACGCGTTCTGTTTGTCCATCCGTCTCCGGATGTGCCGCAGTTGACATCAGCAATTTGGTTCCCAAGAGCTCGAAGAGGCGTGACCAGAACGCGGATGTAAACCGCGGGTCGCGGTCGGACACGATAGACTCCGGCAGGCCGTGGTGACGAAAAATCACGTCGACGAAGTGGGCCGCGGACTCCCGCGGTGATTGAGGCCGCCACCGGAGCGAGATGGACCATCTTGCTGAAACGATCGACGAACACAAGTACACCTGTGCGCCCGGCTGTATCGGGCGGAAGACCGAAGATGAAGTCCATCGAAATGGAGCGCCAGGCTTCCGTGGCGACCGGAAGAGGGCGCAATGGGGCCTGAGGCGTCGAAGACGGTTTGACTCGCTGGCAAGTTTCACATGTGCGGACCCACTTGCGTACCCACTTGTACATGTGCGGCCAATAGAAGTCTCTCGACAGAGCCGCGTACGTCTTCTCGCGACCGAGATGTCCTCCAGTCGGGGCGTCATGATACTCGTGGATTATGCGCGCACGTAGATCAGCGTCGTTCGGGACGACGACTCGAGGTCCATCGAACCTGTCGATGCTGTACTTGAGCAGATTACCGTCCAGTCGATATCGATCGATCTGATTCCGCGTGGTCTTTGACAGGGCACTTAGCGTGTCACTACTAGGAGCACGCAGGTGCTTCATGATGGCGCCGTATATAGGGTCATCATCGTACGCTGTAGCAATCTCGTCGCCCAGCGGGAGCGTGGGCGTGGTCAACGTCAAGTTGATGCCTGACGACACGCAGACCGCACATTCGTCGTCGTCCTCACCAGCGAGCTGATGTCCTAGCGCTTCACGGGGATCGTAGTCCGGACGCCGAGACAGCGCGTCGGCGAGAATGTTATTCTTGCCCGGCTTGTAGTGAACAACGAAGTTGTACTCGGAGAAGAATGACAGCCAACGGGCCATCCGTTGCGACAAGTGAGGGCTCTTCATCGCTGTCCGCAGCGATGCGTGATCAGTGTAAACCGCAAATGACTGTTCACCGAGCAGGTACACTCTGAATTTGATCAGAGCGTACCGCATTGCCAGGAGCTCCTTGTCGTGGACTGGGTAATTCTTCTCGGCTGGCTTCAGTTGGCGCGACTGATAGCTGATAACGCGTTCGTGTTCGTCATCATCGAACTGCACCAGCGCACAGCCGATGGAAAATCGCTCGCGTCGCAGACGACGTGGAATGGCTTTGAGTCATCAGCAAGCTTCAGTATCGGCGCAGACGCGAAGCTCTTCTTCACCGAGTCGAATGCAGCTTGGTGGTCCGATTTCCACTCCCAGATCACGTCCTTCTTCAGCAGCGAGGACAACGGCTGGATCAACCCAGCGTAATTCTTCGTGTACTTGTGCAAGTAATTGGCCATGCCAAGCCCTTGACGCAACTCAGTGGGGCTTGTCGGCGTTGGCCAAGCACAGATAGACGATACCTTCTCGGGATCCGCGCGCACACCGTTCTTGCTCACGTAGCATCCCAACACCGGAATCTCCGGTGCGCCGAAGACACATTTCTTCAGGTTTGCGTAGAGCTTGTTCTCTCGCATCACCTGGAAGACTTGTCTCAGGTGTTTCAGATGTACGTCCACGGCACTGAGGTTGCCCTCAGCGCGGCTGTGCACGAAGATGTCGTCGAAGTAACTCGGCGCGAAGTCTCGAAGCGGGCGAAGCACATGGGAGACCATGCGATTGAAGGTGGCAGGCGCGTTCTTGAGGCCCTGTGGCATCACGAGTCACTCCCAGAGCATCCCGCTCGGTGTACTTACGGCGGTGAGAGGCACATCAGATGTTCTCATCAGGATCTGATAGAATCCATCGGTCAGGTCGATGGCGCTGTAGATGACGCTGCCAGCCATGGAGTCCAGTACCATGTCCTTCCGAGGGATCGGAGTCTGCGCGGGGATGGTGGCATCATTCAACTTGTTAAATGCGTGAACGATACGCCGTCCCCCTGTAGCTTTCTTCACACAGAACGTTGGACTGGAATGGGGAGAGGTACTCTCACGCACGTGACCCGCCTTTCGGCGGCCCTCGAAGAAGTCATCGATCGCTTTCACTTGATCACGCGGAAGTGGCCATTGTCTGGTAACGCAGTACTTCGTACCTGGCGCGAGGTCGATCTCATGCTGAACCCCACGATCCGCCGGTAGCTCGGCAGGGATCTCATCCGGGAAGATGTCGGCGTACTCGCAGGCGGTGTCGTATACGGGATTCGCTGACTCCCGCAAGGCCTCCCAAGAATGCGTTTGGAATCGTTCCTCTCGAGCAGACTTAGGTTCAGCACCTAGCGGACGTGAACGTTCACTGTCCGTTGCGACCGCATTTGCTGCCTCATCCACCGAGACTGCCTCGGTGACCAAGCGTACTTGCTCGACGTCTCCAGCCTTGAGGTCCCGAAGAAAGTTCTTTCAGGACAAGCCTGGAAGGCGTGTGATCGCCGCCGCTTCGCGCGGAGGGCTCGCGATTGCGATACTGCGCGACCGATTCGGGCCTCCTTCCACGTACTCCAGCGCGCTGACCGATTCCATCGGCGGGCTATCGCTGGTCGTGTAGTCTCGACGAGGTTTCAGGCGTCGTCGCTTCGACTTCTTCTTCGACTTCCTCGAGCTTACGCTCGAGTCTGACGCACTGCTACTCGACGATGCATCACCCTCCTCTAGGCGCGGGAGACCGTACTCAACCGGGCCGGGAACACGCGGGAGCCCCTGCTCAACCGCGGCATCGTTTGACGGGAGCCCAATCTGCTCGACCGCCGAATCGTTCGGCGGGAACCTCTGCTCTACCGCCGTATCGTTGTGTGGGAGCCCTGCTCGATCACTGTCTCGTATTGTGGGAGCCCCTGCTCGACCACCGTCTTGTACTGTGGGAGCCGCTGCTCAACCACCTCATCATCTACCTCGCGAAACCGCGAGGGCTCTTCGTCCAGCAACGTAGCACAAGCCATGCAGAGAGGGCCATCGCTCGCTCTGTGCACTGCCTGTGTCGTTGCTGTTTTGTCTACGACTGTGACGTGGGGCCAGTCTCTTGGCGCCACCAAGAGGTGTGTGAAGACCTCGCTCACGTCGAATCCACGTCGACGCTTGACTGATTGGGCCAGCCAGTCAATCTCTGGCTGATATCGCGCAAGCCAAGGGATGCCCAGGATGCAGTCAAACGCGTAGTTCATCTCGATCACCAAGAAGTCGTCCTTGCTACGGAAGCCGTCGAACGTGTACGACAAGGACACGTCACGCCGCGCAACGCGGCGAGCCTTACCATCTGCGAGTTTGACTTGGATCTCACCCGGACCATTCCGGACGCGGACGTTCTTGGGTAGTACCGACAAACACGACGCGCGAAAGAAGCTGTTGGTCGCTCCTGAGTCAAGGAGCGCGCGCAGTGGTCGCCGGGCACCGGTGACGTGGAGGCTGACAATGATCAGTCTCGAGTCGCCCGGCGTAGTGGTGGCATTGGTGTGTGCTTGGAGCACGGGAGGGCTCGAAGGTTGGGCTGCCACCGGAGGGCCCGGTCCTTCCTTAAAGCCAGTAGGGCGCCCCGCACCTACTGGTCCTGGTCGTTTTTTGAATGAGCGACCGAGGAGTGTCCCGCGTCGACGTGAGAGACGACGGGAGCTGGCGCGCGGCATTCCGCCGCGCGGGGACCCTTCTTCCCACAGCGGAAGCAACGATTTCTTCGCCCAGCGCTGCCGCGGTAGGACCCGCGACGTCGATCGCTCGACGCGTTGATGGCGTCGATTTCCATAGGCTCGGGGGTAGACTCTCGGGCTTCCACGGGTATGGCTGCGGCGTACGATGCAGCGACCATGTAATCCTCGCGAATCGCGAGTGCAAACGCCTCCTCGAGAGAGGAGGGTTCAGCTTTGGTGAGGCAGTAGCGGGTCATACCCTCGCGCATGCCGAACACAAATATGTGGACTTGCGAGGCCATGTCGATTGGCTTGGTCACGATGCATGACGCCAGATGTCGCGTCTTCTGGACGTAATCACGCATGGACATCTGCCCTTGCCGCAGAGCGAAGAACTCTGCGCGAACGCGAGACTCATCTTGCGGGGGCTCGAACGCGAGGCGCAAGTCGCTCTGGAGAGTTTCCAGAGTCGGGAAAGCCTCGGGGTCGACAACCAGCTTCCCGAGGGCCCATTCTTTGGCCTTCCCGGTTAACCGAGAGAGGAGGAAGTTCATCTTGGCGGATGACGCCTCGATGCGTCGCGAGGCGATAGCGATGTCGATCTCGCGGAACCACCGGTTTAGCGGAAGCCGGTTTTCACCGGCGCCACAATACGTAGACGTCTCCATCTTGACGACGTCATTCTGGGATGGACGCGAGGGAGTTGACACCCGCCGATTCGCATCGGCGAGCTCGCGTTCCATGAACTCTTGTGCTGCAAGACGTTGCTGGTCAGGCGTTCGTTGAGCTCAGCAGCGATGCGACGACAGCGTCTCCGGACACCGCCACGAGGCGGTGAAGCGCTTCCCACTCTACGCGAGTGAGATGGGGGAATGCAGCATGCTCCAGGGTCGCCCCGAAGATCTGGACTTGGCTCATCGTAGACTTGGTCGTTGGAAGGACTACAAAGTGCTACCAGGTGTAACGAGGTAAGAGATACCGTTACTAGCTTACACTATAGTGCGGAGGAAGCTCGCAATAATAAAACCAAGTCTTATGTTTGTGTCAAATTCAACTCTGATTTATTTAGGACCAGGGCGGCTACCCCTGGCCTCGTGTGAACCACTCAAACACATGTCTTTATCTGATTGGTCAATAAGTGAGACTGGATCCTCACTATCAACCAATCAGATGATGACACCTTGGCACACGCTACCCGTGTGCCACTTTACCTACTTATGTAATAGCTAAAGAAATATCTACCTACTCATGTAATTGGAGTTGGGCCCATTACACATGCAGTACCGCAGCTGTCAGTAAAATGTACATTTAGAAGCATTCGTACGGTGTTTGTTTTTGCATTGTGTACCATCTTTGAGGTACAGGTCCGATGGTCCGAGGGTTCGATAAATTTTGGTATGGATCACTACGGAAAGCGCACGGTTTTTTTTCTCGAAGAATTTTTAGATATAAGTAAATGGTAAAGCTCACTATTCCTTTTGACGGGGATGGATTGCGAAGGACAATTACTGCATCTTTTACATTAGACCTAAAATTTTACGCTCTTTCTATTCAAAGCTTTTGTACTCGGGTGGGTGCTCGATTTTTTATAAACTGAGGTGCTGCCACGACTGATCATGCGAAGAACAACGTATAGATGGTACGCTCCATTCACGCAAAGCTTCCAAGCGCCATTCAGCAGCAAACCAAGGCTACAATGGCGTCATCTGCCCCGATCATGTTTCCAGGATCAGGCATTCCAAAATAGTTATTGTATTGCGACTTCATTACAATTTAAAGCACTAAAAAAATTCACATTGCCAGCTTTCTGCCAGTAAGTTATTTTGCGCATTGACGGTGGTCGACATCTATAGTATCTAATAGTTTATGACACATATATATTTAATTTAAGTTGATATAATTTAGACTTAAATAAAATTAAGAGCAGTCACAGCTGTGTTTTGAAACAGCTACTCGACAGATCGCACTGAAACGTTTACAAATAGAATATGTAGAGCTAGAGCTTTCGATAGGTGTATTTTAATGCCAGGGTAAAAAATGCGTTCTCGATGCTGTCGAACTCTGTTACATGTGAACTAAGTACGTTATTTTCGTAAAAAGCTTCTTTCATTATTTTGCAAAAGCGTAATTACCAGCAGTTGATGCTGCATCCGTATGAGACGACACCGCAAGGTTGTATCTCAGAGGCCACGACAGACACCCTCTGAGGGCACTCATGCATTCTTCCCCCGCATTTTTAATTTTTTAAGCTTGAAAAAAAACAAGTTTAATTTAAAATTTCCTGAGAGCTACAACTAAGGACACCATTAATTCTTAGCTGACTATCAAGCCCCCACCCGTTCCAGCCAAGCCCCATGCCCCGTGAGACCTACGACATCGCTGAATGCGAAGACTACAGTCTTACTGTTATTATGGTAGCGTGCCCACGGCCATACATTGATGTTTGAAGGTGGGCCCCCTACCTAACACAAGCCCGTGCCCTTCCTGCGGCGAAGCTATGCGCCTCTCCCCTAATGGCATGCGGTTTCGCTGCTGTCGCTCTGGCTGTCGCAAGGAAAAACCTAACGTATAAGAAGGGGTCCTTCCTTGATAGGAAAGGGTTGTTGATACAGGATGCGGTATTGCTATTGTACTTCTGGGCGAAAAAGGAGCCCACCACCCTCGCCATGCAGATGACAGGTCACAGCGCGCATAGTCTAGCTGACTGGTATAGTTTTGCCGGGGCATCTGCACGCGAGAGAGGTTACGGTGTCCTATGCAGGTATATTTTACTTACAATAATTTGTTTGAATATTAATTTAACTGTTAATTGATTATGGCTATACGTGGGAGGGTCAGGGCACGTAGTCAAAATTGACGAAACGAATATAAAGAAGAAACCGAAGAGCAACGTAGGTGCACACCATCCTGACTTGTGGCTGTATGGAGGCGTAGATCGCACAACGAGTATGTTCTTTGCGAGCGTCGTGTACGACGATCGCATAAAACCTCGTATTTCGCCTACAATCTAAAACTTTGTCCTTTCTGGGTATGTTATATTAATGCTATCTATTGTAATTGTTTACCTATTTTGAATTTTGGGTAAGGCCCACATTATGAGCGACATGTGGCCACTGCCGACGGACGCCACAATCCCGAGAACAACCCGTACCCGGAAGGTATGAACTATCTTAAACATCTACTGCAGCAACCTGTCTGTCCGTCACACTAAATTGTCGTGCCTGTCACGCTTTTCCGGACAAATCATTGGATAAAATAGTTTAAATATTCCTACTGGCTGCCGAGCGCAGCGAAGGTGGCCCCGATTGGCCTAAAAGCTGCCGAGCGCAGCGAGGCGGCCCAAATCGGCACTTTCTGCAACCCTGCGGGCCTTTGGGCCCGCCTGAGCTACAATCTGCCAACCTACCGTGCGAGTAGTGAAGCGAGCCCGTGGCGAGCGGAACGGAGGCAAATACAAGGAACGACATCCATTCTTACCCGCCGCGTAGCGGCGGCACTCGGCTAGTCTTAAACATCTACTGCAGCAACCTGTCTGTCCGTCACACTAAATTGTCGTGCCTGTCACGCTTTTCCGGACAAATCATTGGATAAAATAGTTTAAATATTCCTACTGGCTGCCGAGCGCAGCGAAGGTGGCCACGATTGGCCTAAAAGCTGCCGAGCGCAGCGAGGCGGCCCAAATCGGCACCTTTTGCAACCCTGCGGGCCTTTGGGCCCGCCTGAGCCACAATCTGCCAGCCTATCATGCGAGTAGTGAAGCGAGCCGTAGCGAGCGAAACGGAGGCAAAACACAAGGAACGACATTCATTCTTTCCTGCCGCGTAGCGGCGGCACTCGGCTAGTTTTCACCAGTGGGTCAACCACTCTACGAATTTCGTCAGCCCTGCTAACGGGGCGCACACACAGAGGATTGAGGGTGTTTGCGAAATTCGTATTAAGCAGAGGCTAAAGGTATGAAAAAAGGTATGTTAATTCATCGTGTGAACTAACTATAATTAATATATATACAGGCATTCCGTGGATTCCCGAAACATTTTCTCCCTTCCTTCATTGATGCGTGTGTGTGGAGAGTATGGCTCTTCCCCGCAAGCCCCACTCCACAACAGTTGACGAAAGGTCTGGTCGACACCCTTAAACGCCAGAACGTCTGCTAATACAATTTCAGTTTTGTATTGACATTTTTCTATTTTTTAAGTTTAACAAAATTAAAAATGCGGGGGAAGAATGCATGAGTGCCCCTCTGAGCTTCGCAGATAGAGTTCTAGCGGCCAGGAAGAAGCAAAGAGTGGCAAAGAAGAAGCTCGACGGTGTACGCTTTATTCCCCCAACGTCCAATAACGTAACGATTCGTTTCATTGTACACCGGCAGCGCACGCTGCCAATTCATCTAGAATCAGTCTTCTTTCTGAGGATGAATTGGCGATTCTGGGATGCGAGTACGGTGGCACGCATCGTGAACACCAAGTAAAATCGAAGGGTATTTTTTGCCGTAGTGCAGTTGATAATCATTAATACACGTCTTTTACCCACAATAATTTATTTCTTGAAATATGTTTCTAGACACAATATCTTATTTCTGCTAGTTGGCCCAATATGATTCCAATGTTATTATCGGAATGCCTGTTCAGGACCACGGCGGGTGGTTGAAGGACCTCATAATATGTTTCAAGTTCACCGTTTAGCGCATCAGCTGTAACTAGCGGTCAAGGCAGGGCTCGAAAAGTACTCATTTGTAGATAGATACCTGTATTGGTTAGATATGAGATATTCGGGAGAATCTGTCATACTCTAAGTCACCGAACGAAGAGTTTTAAAGAATTCGCAACGTGTTGAGAGTGAAACTTCAGCAGCCCAAGCTGGATTGGGTTACGCGATGGTGTAGCACGTGGTAGATGTTATTACCTGCGCTTCTGTAGCGGGGTACGTAACCCTAAGTGTACCCTTAGCTACATGAAGTGTGACACGTCACACGTCAGAAGTATGACACGTCATACTTCGGGATATTTGGTACAAGGTACCAAGGTCGTCCAAAGCCAACCATTGGCTGATGACATTGCTTTTCTATAGGTGACTGATAGTTTGTATTACACCCAAGCTTTATCTACCTATAAATATACTCAGTTACATTCTACCTTATATAGGTCACTTCGCTCCCTTTTCGATAAAATGGGACCTGTGAACTGCCGATCACTGAGAAGGCGAGAACCTTCACTTCTGGGTCCGAGAAGTAGAGCTCGCGATGGACGCGGCTCTGATCTCGTCCGAGCAACGTCGTGTTTTAGTTTGCACTCGCGGCTCGAGAAAACAAGAGATGAGCGCACAAAGCACGACTGAAGCCCAATAAATAGCGATGAATGAAGAAACGTGGGAACTATTGTGGGTGATCGACCTTTGTCAAGAGCTATACTGGAGTTATGCGACGCCGATTAGCCGAGGCGACAATATGTCATGCATTTATCGGACGGTCAGACCCGAAATATTAGGAATGGCGACAGCCGTCTATGCTCGTCTCGCCTTAAAGTGAATACCCACCGGCATAAAAAACGCGTTTTCTGCCTGCGAAGGTACGCGGAACCAGCTTCTAAGTCCCGTGTTGGCAAAGTGTTCCTCTATTGCTTCTATTCAGTATAACCACTGCTTCGATCGCGTCGCATGGCTGTGATTAGTAAAATACCGGCCTCATCCGCGTATTGCATGGCGCTGGGGGCGGATCGGGCCTTTACCAGCTGAAGAGGCTCGTTCTCTACGCTCGAGTGGTGGCATCCACGGCTCATCGTCATCCGATCACTAGCGCTCCTTTATCGGCGACTCTCCCACTGGTTAGACACTGTCTTCCATGCACTACACGCTTTAAAGTCTCCCAGTGGATGCACAGCCTCCGCGGTGGCTACGGTAAGAGTTTCATCGACTGTCTGCTGCTCTTCGCTGAAAGCGTCGCCTCAGTAGCGTCACGGCCACTAACACAAAATTACAATCACTTACAAAATTATCTTAAGGCTGCGAGGCAGCCTCACTTATAGCGTAGGTACACATCGTCGAGCGTATTCAACAACGGTATATTGCCCGGTATAGCATGATCGCCATCAGTGTACACGTTCGTCAGGAAATAGCTCACAAAATAGGTCTCCACCGCGAAATTTTCATATGCATTCATATTATCGCTACGACACGCTGTCACAAAGATGGATTGAAAATGAATCAGCTCAAATCGTTTTGTCTTTGATATTAGCAAAGCAAAAAAAACGTTGCAGCACGCATTATTAACTTCTCCTTTTGCTGTCGAGGTCCATCGGAAATATGAGCATGTACAGCGCACCCCCACGTACACAGCTCACTCAAATCAGGTCTCCCCCATGCAGCGCCTCGTGTGGTGTCCTGAGACAAAACCGGCTGTTATTGTCATGTTGAGCGTGTTTATCGCGTTAAGGAGCGTTTCGCCCCAGAGCAAGAGAGGCAGGCCAGTTGCGGTCAGCATCGAGCGAATCTGCGCTACCATCCTAGTGACGCGCTCGACAAATGAGCTTTCCTGCGGCCTTTTGGGATTTGTACAGCGTGTTTCAATGCCGAGGCTCTCGCAAAATGCCTCCGGCGCATTATTTATGAACTTACCTTCTTCATCAGAGTAGCGCAGCTTCGTAGCGAAATGACGAAACCGATTCCCTAGTCGTAGCAACAGAGGATTAGTGTAATTTACAGCTTCGCTCTTCTGGGTCAAGCGAAACCCCCACTTGCAGCACATAGCTTCGTCGACCACTAGTAAAAGCATGATTTCCTTTTTCACAGTATTGGTATTGATACTACACAGATCGACAGCCAGTTTCTCCTATTAATTCTTTACACCCGAGGTAGATTCTTTAAATATTACAGTCCTTATCTACCTAAGACTACTATCCAGTACAGGAAATGCTTCACCGTGGCGTATCATGTGAGCGCTTGCTTCACATCAGCTACCCCCTGCGACCGTGTGACCCAGTCGTTTTGCAGCTACTAATTCTTACTTAATCAAATCGAAAGTTGCCGACGCGCCGGGGTATGAACCCGCAACCTCTCGATCAGAAGTTCAGTGCTTAACCACTGCACCACCTGGCCGGGCATCTAGTTTCTCCTGTAGCATCACGTAGTGCTCGAGTCTACGTCAAAAATTCTCCCTCTGCATTTTCAAGACACAGCACGGAGCACATTCATAGGGGCCCAAATCCTCCTTCTCGAATTCTACGCCGAGCTTAAGGTTGTGGTCTGCCATACCCTTGATCGTGGACATGCGCACGTACCAAAGGCGGTTATGGAGTAGCTTCGTTGCATGGCCTTGTCCCAACAACCAACGCTTTCTTAAAATAAAGCGGTGTCTGCAAACGGTACAACCCGCGATCCAACTCGAACTTGAGCTTCAAAGCCCTTGGTCAGATACGCCGTACGCTCGGCGCGGGAATATGAGAGTCAAAAGTCACACGTAAGCTACATGAACGTTTGGCCGATCAGATTGAGCAGGGATGACTTGGAAAAGCTCATGTCAAAGAGGAGGCGCTTCTCTTCCTGACCGGTTGCCCATTGCGTACATGCATATTGACCGCTCCAACCGTCGCGTACTCTAGAGTCCCATTACCAAACGCCAATACAGACGTATCGTCATAATGAAGCTCCGTGAATAGCGTCGAATGACCAGCTACACTCACTTGAGCGCCCGAATCGAGGATCCACTCTTTAGCTAGTACTCTTATCAGCAGTGTTGCCTCGGGCCACAAGAACCGAGCCAGCTTCGTCCAAAACATGAAATGCGCAGGAGCTCTCTACAATCACTACAAGTTGCATCGAACGCTCGCCTGACTCTCCGCCCTTACTACGCGCATTGCTCCTATACTTAGGGCACTCTTCATCACCTCGCCAGAGACCGATTGCGCCACATGCGTGGCCCTTTGTATTTGCCTTGCGGCGCAAACTATTTCCCGACAGCCCTATGGTAGCACTACGTCGCTTTAAACGGAGCGGTGGGTGATGAGCTGCGAATTTGACTGTAGCGTCTGGTGCCGCTCGATTTACTGCCATCATGCGAACGACGCCCTCCGCGACTCTTATTTCCGATAGCGCTTACGACTTGGCGCTTCATCCCTTGACCGCCACTGCTACCGCGATCGCCCCGCTGTCGACCGGTTTCCTGGTGTGCGTGCCCAGTGAGTAATTGCCACTCATTTGCCTCTTCCCATGTAATACACTCGTCTCTACGGAGTCGCATCTCTTGCTCACGCACCAAATCAGGATACACTCCGATTACATTTGGTATCAGTAAAGACGCAGTTTCATCTTCTGGTAATGACTGACCCAGTCGGAGCTTAAAGTCGTCAATGTCCTTGAAAGAACCGTCGACATTTATATCGCTTTGAAGACGGCGATTGAGCCCGTCTCACTTTAGAAGCACCACATTTTCTCCCGGATTGTTGCCGTAATGATCATCAAGAGTGTCAATAAATGTGCCGGGCCCACAAGATTGATGTACTCCCCCGAGCCACCCTTGTACGTCTGGACGCATCGATGTTACCAGCATGAGCTGCGCCAACACGCTGGCGAAAACACGGACGCTGGTCTTTGGTATCTTGATCACTAATGATTTCTTCGCCAGCTAACGGCGCCAACAAGTTGGAGATAACACATATTTCGAGATGCCACGACTTGTAATTTTCGTCAGAGAGCTTGTTGCTCAGGTCTACGTGGCGGTAGTTTGCAAACCGAGGGCAACTATGCTTACCAGTGCGCACTTCGGCGGGTGATACCGACACAGACCCAACCGCTTCTTGAACGGCGGCAGCAGCACCAGTAGCAGCCTTCGCTCCCTCCATTACAGTATATTACTAGCCGTTCGCCAGCGCGCGCACACGAGCTGTTGTAGTAGATGCAACGCCACGACTCTCACGGCGAAGTGCGTACGGTGTTGAGACAAAGGTGTCTCGCCGGGAGCGGCTGGTTGCGGCAAATTCCTGGATAAGCCTTTCCTGGGGAGCCGGTGTTGTCGCCACCATGTCCACGGCTCCACTTTGATTGGTCCAAAACGCTTGCGATCGATTCAAAATTAGTCAGTAGCCTATCGTGGTGCGGCTTGTCGCGTGCTAGCTGCGTTGTGTCGGATGAAGACGGCGGAGTCTGTACACAATGATCGCAGTCTTGTTGCACAGGGTGCTACCTCGTTGGGCTCATAACCTGAAAGTTGTCAGTAGACTGCCCTACACTTCAGGTATGTATGTAAATAGAAGAACATGACTATTTGTAGCGAGCAAAGTGAAAAAGGCTGGTGTCCTCACTATTTGGAGAAAACACAAGTGTAGATACTAACCAAAACCCCTGTTTATTTCGATAAAAAGCGCCGAGCCAGCATTAGCCCAGACTGATGTCCTGACTTGGCAATTTTAGACGAGCTTAGTTTCTTATGGAAGGTACTGGGTCGTAGAACCTAGCCAACCGCCTCTGAAATACGTTTAGACCATAGTTTTACGGTAGCGAGTCGAACAACTTGTCGGATCAGGCACTTAGTCGATTTTGGTCGCCTTCCGAGCGTTTTGCACGATTAGGAGCTTTCAATACTTATTTGCGGCATTGATTAAACAAGATTTGACAAAAACTAATATACCGGTAAAATACTACAACGTAAATTGTTCTTTTTGTCTCAATTAGGTATGCTTTACACAATGAGAGACTGTGCAGAGTATAATAGATTAAACAGTGCTGCTTATATTATAGGGACACTACATTTTTCAAACTGTACTCACAATACGAGGAGTTAGATGGTGCAGCTTACTCCAAGAAACACTTGCCTAATGTCTAACACGGCAACCATTTTTAAAAAAATGTACGTATTGCAAATTTTAAAATGAAATTGCCATTTTAGGGGGTGTTCTTATCTATGGGGACACCACCATGAATGGCGTTCGGACTTCGGCCAATCTCTCGTGCTATCCAGTACTTTCCTTTTCCATCCTTAAAGTACACTTTTACCCGTCCTATCTCCTCCTCAGGCAGTTTCTTGCCTCTTGGTATCGTGGAGGTGCCTGCGGATTCCGCGAGGAAGAAATGTACAGTTTGTAGCTTTATGCGTAATTTCAGCCAATCAAAACCAATAGTCGCTGAAGTATCCACACAAAAAGCAAGGACCAACCATCATGGTTACCATGAGCCATGTTTCTGCTGCTTATGGCAGCCTTCTTTACTTGGGTTTCAGCACAACCACCCCCTAGCTAAGCCGACAGGTCGAAGATGATTGATCCCGATGTGCTCATGAAGACCGCGTCACTGTCAAAAACCACAATTGCTACTTCATCCAACCGATTTTTAAGGCTCCTCGACACAGAAGTCCAAGATACAGTCCGTGGTGATAATGATGTAGACCGCGAGGACAGAGGGAATACGCCGTCGATATCCAAGGTCGACGATTTGATACACAAAGTATTTAAATCTAATCCGGAGAAAGCGCAAATCGAGGCATGGATGAAGTCTCGAGTGCACCCTCAAGCGCTTTTTGCTACTTTGCGTCCTGGAAAGAGTACGACGAAGCTGGACAATGACCCTGATCTTCTCCTTTGGTTTAAGCTCGTTGCTGCATTTAGAGCTAAGAAAGGCAACAAGGCGTTTTCGGATCTCGATCTCTACCACTTACTACTGAAGAAAAACAGTGCCGAAGAACTGAACATACTTTTCGAATCTTTCCTGAAGACTGGGGGCTTGAAGGATCTTGGCAAAAGTATGCAGAAATCTCTATCTGGTTCTTGGATGTCAAAAGCCATAAAGCACGAAACAAGCCCAACAATCGTTTACGATACCTTACGTCTTCGAGAGGCTGGCACGAAATTGGGTGATTCGCCAATCTTTCATCAGTGGCTCTCTTACGTGCAGAAGTATCGGGCGCAGGAGCGGAATCACTGGTTCGGAGACCGCGAAATGCTCGACCTGTTTCGAAAGACCATGCCGGAAGACGACGTAGTAACGCTGCTTCATTTGCTTCAAAACGTCCCGGGCATGAAAAACCATGGCGATGCGATGCAGCGGCTCATGTTTTTATCGTCTAAAACCAGCCGAAAAACGATGAGCGACGTGTGGCTAAAATACGACGTATCGCCCGAAGAAGTTTGGAAGATTTTGCGCTTGGCAGAGACCAATATGGACGCTTTAAACATTAACGCAATGTTTCATTCAGTGGTTCAGGTACGTCAAATTGTACAGGATCCACACAAACAAGAGCGTATACACCAGCGACAAAATTGTGCGCTTCCTGACAGAAAGCAAACCGTTGCGGTCAGACTGGAAATTTGCAACATTTTTTCAATCACTCAAGGACGTCCCTGATTTGAAGTTGTTTGCTGAGAACATGCAAACTAACCTATTCCAAAAATGTCTGCAACTGGAGTGGGACCCGAAGGCTGTCTCGAGTATGCTGGCAATTCCCTATCCTACTAGTGCTCTGCATCTGCCGAAGAGTGATCCTATTTACAAGACTTGGGAGGCATACACTCTTTATTTTTCAGAAAGGAAGGGCGGGGTGTTGTTGCTGAATAAAGTGAAGACACTTCTCGACAACGACAACCCGATAGGTGCACTTACCCAGCTATGAAAGCTCAGCGATCTGCTGTTCCGTTACTAGTGAGATCTTTTCAAGAAAATAAAAAATGACTCGAGGAATCTCTGGAGGTTGTTTCACAGTTACTGCAACGGATACGGGAACTTGATTAATAGGGTCTTTTACAATACCGACAATGCTCTTGCTGTGTTTACCAGGGCAACAGACTTCCATTTTTTTTTAAAGAAGCTGTTTTTTTTTCTGAAGCAACCAGAAAGTTCGGGCATCGTTAGGTGAGCTGTTTTCGGCATCTAAACAGCAAGTTCTTGAGTGATCTCTGTGAGCATACGACCAACTGCAAAGGCTTTCCCGGGATTAAATCGAGGGTGGGCGGCGTCTTAATGAATGTCCCAGACAGACCAAAAAATGGTCTCTTTCGAGATGTTTAAATGAAAACAAAGCTGGTGGTTTAAACCTAGTTCTGGGATAATGACACCAGCATACTTCATACAGGGTTTTACTGACTTCGCATTACGCTATACGTAACTTCAAAGGAGCTATATACCTCGCAGAAGAAAATACGCCTTAACGACTCTTAAATGGCCTACTGTACTTGTCCAAAAAACGCAGTTTAGGACTTGTTTACGCGTATTATATGACATCTGCAGTGTGTTATTCGACAGTCATTCCGCACGTCGTTGCCCGTATTGTATTGTGACTATAGTCGATAGGTTATCAAGTTTTAGAACTACTAGCCACTTCGTAAGGACACAAGACCAATCATGGGCTGCCCGAGATTGTGTTTACTTCCCGTAGGTTTGATCGAGGGTTACTACCTCAAATGCGATCCAAACCTCTGTCCACGGACAATACTTCGAAAACTTTAACTTTCTCCAACAGGTTGAGATCCCATATACGGTGTTGTGAACACTCTGGCAGTAAGGGTTTTCACCTTTTCACTCGTAGCGAGCTCTCGATAGAGAACTTGTCATCTTGCAGTGCGTTATTCGATAACTTTGCGTCCATTCCGCATGTCACCACCGGCATTCGGAGTGAGGTTATTATGTTTAAAACACACAAGCCACTTCGTAATACGACCACAAGCACACAAGACGATCCATGAGCTACCTGAGATTGCTATTTCCAGTCATCGTTGTCTTCTTGGGGAGAGCTTCACCGCATGCCCCCCCCCCCCGTGACCAAGCCTACGAGTTCAAGTTGACTAGTCCCAATGTGATCGTCGACACCAAGTCTTTCTCTGCGGGCAACAGGTTCCTAAAATCTCACGACGCAGAAATCAGGAAACCAATCGATGTTCCGGACACTGCTGAACGGGTTAATACATGTACGACCGCGTTATCGGTAGTCAATGACCTGGTGTACAAAATGACCAAAACGAGCCCAGTGGTCGGGAAACTAAAATCGATTATCACCGTCCAGAAAGGCTTTTTCAAGTTTTACCTCTTGGAATGGGTACAGCAAAATTGCCGAAGCTCCTGCTTTGGTTCAAACACGTGGCCGCCTTAAGAGTTAAAAAAGGCGATAAGGCGTTCTCAGATTTGGATATATACTGCTTGCTGCTGAAGACAAACAGTGCGGAGGAACTGACAGCACTCTTCCAAAGTCTTCAGAAAACACCAGGTTTCGAAAAGCTAGCCAAGAGTATCCAGAATTCGCTCTACTACCAGGGCATGGGAAATACAATACCCAGTGTTATTTTGCGTGAATCACATCCGTAATAAAGACTGCAATACCTGGCAACACAATAATAATCACTGCAATAATCACAATATATTGCGATCACTTAGTCTTCGATGCAACCGAGAAGGGTGGAGCAGTTCCACATACGGCGATTAGCACGAAGAAACATGTAACGGGGTACGTAGCACTAAGTGTACCCTGGTTACATGAAGTGTGACACTTCACACTTCAGGAGTATGACATGTCATACTCCGGGATATTTGGTACAAGGTACCAAGGTCATTCAAAACCAACCATTGGTTAAATGACATTGCATTTCTATAGGTAACTGATAGTTTGTATTAACCTCAAACTTAACCTACCTATAAATATACTCAGTTTACAATCTACCTTATTTAGGTCACTTCGCTCTCTTTAATTAAAGAGGGGACCTGTGAACTGCCGTTCACTGAGAGTTTGTATACTCTCGGAAGATAACTTCCTCTAGCGCAAGGTGCTGTGTGACCCCGTCACACTTGGTAGCACTTGTAGTCAATCCACGCCATCGCGGGTAGACTACCTGAACCTCCGAAGTTCGTTGCCATGGATAGGAACGACTTCTCCCATATGAACGACTCACAGTTCGAGTCGGTTCGGAAGATGGCAGGCATCTTCGGGATGGAGGCCCTGCAGAGCCTGGTGGTATCAACACCGGCTGAGCAGCTCGAGCGCGTCAATGCATTCGACGCGTACGAGCAGGGCCTCATCGCGCATGTGCGGGAGAACCTGCAGGCTCCGGCGGCGGAAGCAAACCCGCCTCACCCGAAGCCAATACGGCTGAAGGTAAAGCCGTATGAAGGGAAGGAAGGCGAGAACCTTCACTTCTGGGTCCGAGAAGTAGAGCTCGCGATGGACGCGGCTCTGATCTCGACCGAGCAACTGCGTGTTGCTTTTGCACTCTCCAACCTTAGCGGTCGTGCTAAGAGTTGGGTGTACACTCGGGAAGCGACATCCCCTGGATGTTTCACATCCTAAGCTCAGCTGTGCGAACAGCTCCGAGCCGCGTTCCTCCCGGCGAACTACGAGTACCGCCAGCGTTCGCGCTTCCTCGCGTGTAAACAAGGAAGACGCGAACTGCACGAGTATGTGCAAGAGATACGGGAGCTCACGGCGTCCCTAGTGGGAAACCCACTCAATGAACACATCAAGATGACTGTGTTCATGGACGGCCTTCGAGTGGGCCCCGCACGCACTCAGCTGTTCCGGGTGCAGGCAAGCACCCTTGAAGAGGCGATTCAAGTGGCTCTTCAAGAAGAATACAGCCATCGCCAGGCGCGTACGCCGGCCTCAGCGTGGCCTGGGAGTTCCTTGTCGGCTCCCGGTCGAACAAGCCCCAACGGAACAGTTCCCATGGAACTCGGGTCCGCCGAACAGCGTGACATCCGCTGCTTCGGCTGTGGGAAGATGGGCCACTTCAAGCGCGACTGTCCCGCGGAAAGACTCCGCAGACGGTCCTTCCCCAAGCCCGTCCTCAAGGGTCGCTGGCAGAAGCCAGGATCCCGGGGACAGGGGAACGCAGGGAACCAGTAGGGGCGGGGCGCCCTACTGGGGAAGAACTAAGTCTTCGTGATGGGTGCGCGGGTGGCGCGTACCACGGGGACTTAGCCCCTGAGAGTCTTCGCACTCTCGAATCGGCGAAGAGCAGCGGCGGGTTGCTCGTAGTACACGGATGTGTACGGGGGTACGATCACCCCTTTAGAATCTTGATTGACTCTGGGGCGTCGAAGAATTTCGCACGCCGCCAGACGGTTGCTCGTAACAGCAACAAGTTGTCCGAAGCTTTGCGAGAAAGCAAGGGCAACGGGACGGTGTCAGTGCGACTGGCCGACGGGAAGGTCGTCACTGTCCCCAACGTCCAAGTGGATCTGGCTGTCAAGTTTGAAGACTTTGACAGCCTCGAACAGTTCACTGTTCTCGATATGGATCCATATGATATGATCCTGGGCATGCCCTGGCTTGAGAAGCACGAGCCCTGGATCGACTGGCGAGGCAAGGCAATCGGGTGCCAGCCGCCCTGCGCAGTCCGACAGAGCATTGGTGAGTCATGTTCCCACCTCTGTCAGGACCCGGGGCGCCCGCGAGGGCCTGCCAGGGTACCAAAGCATCCGGCAGATGCTTGGGAGTCGTCGACGTA